>NW_026267188.1:1216889-1230228 GCF_000697945.3 Frankliniella occidentalis | reverse complement strand
CTCCGCCCTCAACTTCAACAACGTTGTCCTTTTACAAACCCACAGAAAAGTATATTTTTAAAACAGACACTCTAAAACAACTGCAGAATTCTATAATTTGTTACGAAGTAATTGCACATCACTTTTGATTCAAAAATCTGTCAAAATTCGACACAGAGTTCCATAACGGATATAGAGTTCTGCATAACTGTTCCAGATTATTTGTGTATCAATTTAGAAGTCTGCATCACGTTTTACAAATATTTGTTTCAAAAGTGGTCTGCAAATTACTGCGTTCACAAATTACGAAATTCTGTACTGGTCTTTTTTTTAGGAGTGATTTTGATCGGTGTAAAACAGCAGTGTAGTAGGTTACGTGGAATGTTTACAAAGGGGTGCTAAACATCAAACTTTCGTCTTGGACGAATCATTTGATCCCTCCGATAAGTTAGTGCACGCACACCTCCTGGTTTCTCACTTTATTCGTACCAAAAATTGTGCAAATTGTGTACCTGACGGTACGAGTTATTGGTACCCACCGTTACAGGCCTATCAGGAGTTGTTCACTGCTTTCCTGCAGAACACAAAACTGTTGTGCAGTTTAAACCAGTTAAAACGTTTTAACTTACACTTAATACTTGGAAAGCAGAGCTCTCGGCAAGTGTAACCAGGCAACGACATAGCGTAACGCGTGACTCATCGGGGCCCTTTTACGACCCTGGCGAAGGAAGGGAAGCGGGGTAGGCAGCTGATGCTGGTCGCTGCCGCTGTGTGAAGAAGCCGCAAAAGAGCTCGAGAGTGATGCAACAGTTCGTTATACAGGGACAAGCAGAGCGGGGGAAGCGGTACTTAGGGCTGTGAGAGAGGGGGAGAGATGGGGGAAGGGGAGGGAGAGAATGAGACGGGAGAGAGAGAGAGAGAGAGAGAGAGAGAGAGAGAGAGAGAGAGAGAGAGACGTCGAGATGCCCGCTCTGAGCTCAGCCCTAGAGCGGGTCAAAGTCGCGTCACGCGCGACAACAACGTGCGTCACTTTGACCCACACAGTCGGGCCAGTCTGACGTCACAGGCACCACGGTATAGCCACTGTGCGAAAGACAGGGGACGCATGCTAAAAATAATAAAAAGGGGCAATTGAATCGTTCAATAACAAGCTGTGAACCCGGAGGAGCTCCGACAAACTTATGTTGTGACCCAAATCGAATCATTCAAAACAAACATCGTCAAGTTAGAATGGCTCGCGATTTCTAATAGGTTATTGAATTCCATGTGATGCAGCAAATGGATAAATAAAAAGAATAAATGACATTCGGCAACTTGACAAAGAAAGTACTCTGACTTGATTACGATTGAAAGATGACCTTAGGAGGAGGATATGGCTGGACCAACCAATTGGTCAAGTTTTAATACGAACCCCCCCCCCCCCACAAAAATCAATAGTTTTTCCTAACGAAAAATTACTTAATTTCAAGACATCAAAATTAGTACGTTATGTTCGAAATTAACAAAAAACTTCGTTTATAGAACAAAGTTATTTTCTCCGTGGCCGAATACAAATTCAGATACAGCACTTGCCGAGAGCTCTGCTTTCAAGTTCTAAGTCTAAGTTAAAAAGTTTAAACTGGTTTAAACTGCACAACAGTTTTATGATCTGCAGGGAAGCAGTGAACAACTCCTGATGGGCTTGTAACGGTAGGTGCTAATAATTCGTATTTGCACAATGTAATGGGAGTAACTAGGAGGTGTACGTGCACTAAAACTTAAGGTGCATTTAATCGTTAGCTTTGTTTTCTGCGTGCACTGTGAAAGAGGGAATGCCGGCCCCCTCCCATCCCTGGTGGCAGGGGGTCGCCTCGCAGCCGGCAGAGGGTGTCGATGGCCTCCTCCGCCGCCCCACAGATGTCGCTGCGCGCCGCGAAGCCTACGCGACGCCCGACGCTACCCCGCGCGCGGCTCGGGTCGCTACCCCGGCGTCGCGACGCCCTCCTCACCCTCCTCCGCTCTTACTCCCCGCTCAGGAGTGTCAGCAACCTAAATACCTCCCCTTTTTACCCAGCGAAAAAAAAGACATTTCTAAATTAACTTTTATTACAACAAAAATAACTAGCGATGGGGGTATCACTAACCGCCCGAATGAGACCGCGGGAAATAGAAGAAGGGCATGTCGCAGAACCTTTAACTCTATCGTCCGCATACTCACTTTTCTTTTCATGGGTTTCAATTACTTTATCCTTTACCTTGTTCCCCTGTCCTATCGCAGAACGACATTTGCTTGTTTCGATTCCCTGTCCGTCTGTCGATCCGTCCGTCCGTCTGTCCGTTCGCCTGCCCGCCCCCCTGGTGGCCGACGCACACCGCAGTGCGGAGCGAGCTCTGTTCCGCTCGACGAGGCAGGCGCTGCTTACAAACAATCACACACAAAGTGAACTGTTATAAATGAATTAGCAAACGCAGCGGCAGCAGCAGCCCGCCCGCCGCCGGGGAGGGGAGCAGTGCGGAGCAGAGAGCAGTGGGACGAGCTCAAAGGACACCGACGACGAAAAACTGTTGTTTGGCTGATCCCAAATCTCCGGCCGACCGACTCACAACACAGTCGTCCTCTTCTCTGCAGCCTGGAGGCCGGAGGCAGGGCATCCACTCGACTCATCGACTCCTGCAGAGCCGCTTGATCGGGGGACCGCCATAACACATAGTGTCCTGCAAAATTCGTGCTTGTAAAGCGGATGCGTCCACCGAATCGACTCAAGTCGACCAAGGGTCGACCGTGGTCCACGAAGTCGAACGAAGTCGCCAAAAGTCGGGAAAAGTTGACAGAAGTCGACAGAAGTCGACGAAAGTCGAAAAAAGTCGATTAAAGTCGACGAAAGTCGACGAAAGTCGACAAAAGTCGACGAAAGTCGACAAAAGTCGACAAAAGTCGATAAAAGTCGAGCAAAGTTGAATAAAGTCGACCGAGGTCGACCAAATCTCTCTATGGCGATGGCTGACATGCCAGCACGTGCAGCTGTCGTAGAGGTCCTTTACGGACGAACCCCTGTCGAAATAAAGCTGCTGCATCGACGACTCTCCGGATCGGCCCTCTGGCGCGGCAGCGCGGTGGTGAGCGCAGGGCGGCGAGGGTGACGACCGTGAGTAAGTTCATCTCGGCGCGTCAGCCAAAGAGGCACCGCCAGCAGCACCCCGCCCCGCCCCGCCCCACGGACACAATGCGCAGAAAAAAGGGCAGAGGACGACACACTTGATCTGATTTTGTCGCCGCGCCGCGCTGCCTGCGCCGCTGTCCCTCCAGGAGTGCGGCGGCGGCGGATCAGACGGCGAATAAGACGGCAAAGGCGGCGCAAAAGGTTCCGTCAATCGCAAATGTCGATGTGAATCCGTGCTCGAGTTGCGGCGGAGCTCGAGTGGATAGCAGAGAGAGCAGTGGCAAGCCCCGACTTATACCTATCGGCAAACAGCAGAAAAGAAGTGCGCCGCGTGTGGTGGCAAAAACCTTGGACAGCTTGTCGGCGAGGAGGAGGAGGACCGCCGCTGACTGTCGGCGGCCGCTTTGATCTGGCCTAATTAGACGGAAGTAGTAGAGCTGCCGGAGACACCCGGCCGGGACCGCCCCCGCAGGGGAGGGGGCGGGGGGACTTCCGCGCGGGGCCGAGTGTGCGGCAGGAGGACCGAGGCGGAAGGGTATCTTAAGCCCAGCGAGAGTTACGGTAAAGCTTCAACCAGGTGGACAATAACATCAATAGTCGTTAGTCGAGTGTTAGAGATGCACGGCTTGGGTACTGCCGGAGCCGATCTGCAAGCTCCTAAGCGACAAGATGTTGGTCCTCCAAGCGTACAAATCGCACTCATTTGGCATAGGTCGTTTCGGGCAAAATTGCGTACCGTTCTACATCTTGCAGCAGTTTCTGAGAATGCGACTGCATTTGGTCTCAAGGCGAAGTTAATATTCTCGTATTAGGGTGGTGCGAGCTGCACGCCCGACTCACCCCGCCCCGCACCTCGCCCCGCCCTCACGCTTACCTTTGCGATGTTCCTTTAGCAGCCTGCACCTCCGCCGCCGCCCCGCTAGCTGAACCGAATGTAATGCATACATATAACACACCCAGGGCGGGGAGAGCGAGAGAGACGGAGAGAGACGGAGAGAGGGAGTGAGAAAGAAAGAGAGATATTTTCGGTGTAAAGATAACGCGTCGTATAATACGGGTCGATTGTCGCGCGGCGCTGTGCTGCGGAGGCTGACGTTATTATGATGGTGATGTGTTTGTTGGTGTGAAGGAGAGAGAGGGGCGGGGGCACCGGAGCGGCGCCCCGCTGGGCCGCCCTGTGGATGGTGGTGATCGTCCAGGGGGAGCGGGACAAGCAGGACAAGAAGCAACAGCAGCAGCCACGGCGGCACTAGAGGGGGGAAAAAACGAATGCAGTTTATATCGAGTGATGGGGATATCTCGTCCACTCGGACAGCTCCTCGCAGCGGGCAGTCCTCTCTGGGCTCGGTGGGTCCGGCGGGGCCCCCCGGAGCGGGGCTGGCGGGCCCCGGAGGACTCCGGCGGGACTTACTCCGGGAGCCACACACACCACCGGATTAGCCGCGGACTCATTGTGCAGCGGGCCGGGCCGGGCCGGCCAAATGAGGAGCACTCGAGTGAGCCCATCAGCAAGTTGTTTTCAATATGAGAGAAAGGGGGGGGGGGGGGAGCAGAATCGAAGCTTGGGTAAGAGGAAGGATGATGATACAAACCAACCCCTTTTTATGCTAAAATAAAAAAAAAGAAGAAGAAGATTCGGCGTGCTGAACCTGAACACGGTAAAACAATGTCTGATTTCTTGAGCTAAAAAAAGGGGGAAACTATGGGAAATGCCCACGTTTGAAGTGATACTCTTAAGATTTGGAGGAAATCTTCCAAAAAACTGAGGGGAATTCCCGCATTTTTGGGGGAGACTTTCAAAATTTGACGAGTTTTCCAGCCCGAAAATGTGGGAGTTTCTCCTCAAATTTTGCCATTTTTCCAAAAAATAATTAGGCTTTTACTTTTTGCAGTGACAACGAAGTGTGAATAAAATGTCAATAAAACATGCATTCGTGTGCAGTTCTTCTTTCTTTTTCTTTTAAAGTGTAATCCGAACACGAGTATTGGCGTCTTTTCCTCGTTGCGTCCCTGCCCGGTCCTGCCCGGCCCCGCAGCAGCAGCAGCCAATACTAATCATGTCTCCGTGTCACGGGCCCATGTCTCACCCTTTCACAATGGCGGCCCCCCTCCCCTCCCTCCGCGCCCCGCGCTCAGCGCCGCTGTGCCGTGTCGGCGGGGGGTGGAGGGGGAGGGGAGGCGGGGGACGGAGGCCGCTGGGGCGCAAACCCTCGCATTATGTAATTCCAATCGACGGTGAAATGGAGCAGCCTGCACACAATGACAGAGCGAGGCGAGGGGGAGGAGGGGCGGGAGGGGAAGAGTAGGCGCACGAGCACCCGCTGCTGCCGAGGGATGACAGAAACACCAGCCGTGTCCATCCGTGTGTATGTGTGTGTGTGCGTGTGTGTACGTGTGTGAGTGTGTGCGTCAAGTTGTGTAATACCCCGTTTACTACGATCCCCCTCCCCTCACCTGCGTTATTGTGTTAAATTCCCTGTCTCCTTTCATCCAGTACATGTGTGTCTCTGCTCGCACCGGGCGCTCAGAAGCACCAGCAGCGGCAAAAAGTAGCCCCATCTCTCTTTCCACCTCTGTCCGTCCTTCTCTCGCTCTCTCTCTCTCTCTCGCTCGCACACACGGCCACCGCACACTTGAGAGCGTACTCGGGCATGCTAACATTGTGCACGCTGCGGGTGCACTCCACTGGTGTGGCATGGTGTCGAACAGACAGCAGGGCATGCTGAGCACCGCACACTTTTTCATAACCGATCCCTCTGCCTGATCCTGCTGACATAATTTTTTGAAATGTTTTCAATGTTGTTTTTTCTCCTCCGAATGTCCTTCTTCTTTGACGGCCACACTGAGCCGTGCATATCAGAAGGGCTTGCCGTAAGGATTCCGATGGTGTTGCTACCCGCAGCATCCGGGTTGTGTGGGGCGGTGGTATGGGGTGGTGTAGGAAGGGGTGGCGTGGCGTAGTGGGGCGCAGCAGCAGCAGCACAACTCTGTCCTTTCGCTGGCAAAATATTTACCCGTCCCGTTGCTGCTGCGCCGTCTCTCGTTTATCCGAGCCCCAAAGCTCTGATTTGCCATCCCCTCCCGCCCCTCCCCTCCGCCCCCATGTCCCTCATGTTCAGTTTGGCACAGGGCTGTGACAACAGTTGCTCTGTTTCCCGGCGGCGGGCACCAGAAGCGCCGTGCCGCGCTCAGCCAACATGGGCCTCGCTTCATACCCATCCACCTCCGGCCCACCGTCCCGCCGCATCCCTGCATGCTAAGAAGACGAATCACGTAGATGCGAAAATATATCATCGTTGAAATGTAGAAATTCGAGGAAAAAAATTCTCATTCCTTGCCTTCTTGTACCTCTTTAATTTTTTTCTCAGATATGTATGGGAAAATGTGCTGCTTTTTTTGTGAAATTTGCCTAACAGCATTCAGGGAATTCACAGTCGAAATTGGTGCAGTGTGAGTGTGAGAGTATTCTCGAAACCACGTACTACGCAAACGCAAATCTACATCAAAATTCTTTCTATGCACACATACATCAGCGATGGGGCTGCCTCATCTCTCTCTCTCTCTCTCTCTCTCTCTCTCTCTCTCTCTCTCTCTCTCTCTCTCCCTCTCTCCCTCTCTCCCTCTCTCTCTCTCTCTCACACACACACACACACACACACACACACACACACACACACACACACACACACTATCTCGGCGGTCCCCACTGGGGCGTGGTGCAGCTTCATCACGCATACCGACCCATGCTCCACCCCTATTGTTTTTCCCCGAAGCTCTGATGGCGACCCGCCGTCTGCTGATGAGGCTGAGCCGCTCGCGGGGGGCTGCGGGGGCTCAGGAAGTAGGGGCGAGAGAGGGGGAAAGGGAGGGGGAGGGGCAGCAAGGGAGGTCGTTTGGTAAACAGACAGTTTGTCTTGACAAGAACATGAGCTATCCAGCTGCTGTTGTTGGAGCTGGCTGCTGCTGATGCCGCACAGTTTGAACCCGTCGCACGACATAACGCGACCACATCACCACCCTCACCCCCTCACCCCACCCCCGTGAAAGTGAGGCTAGAAAGACTGATCTAGTGGTTTTATATTAAAAACTATATTTTACACTTTTACAAATTAAAATAAAACAGTGTGAACAAGTGCAGGTACTTATCACAAAATCTTCATTGAGATCATCATCGCTAACAACTCAACTTGTTATCGAGTTCTTCTCATGTCTATGGCTTGAGAGGCAGGTCCCATACCGGGTAACGTGGGGTAAAACTCTCGATCCCCATGGTGTACTGGTGTACTAGTTGTCACCGTTGGTGCTGGCCCAAGACGCTCTCTTCGTAACTCGGGGGCACTGCAATTTAAACAATTTAGACATTTCTTTTTTTCTGAAAATATTTTCTTGCTAGCTCCTCTCTGGGTTGATTAAAGAGTGCCACTTGCAAAAGTAGGGAGAAGAACAGCAAGTGAACAATAAGAATGGAAAGGGTAAGAAATTGCCATGGCGCTTTAAATTTTTGCACCATAGTAGGGGGTCGTATAAGTGAGTGGTAGAGAGCAATTGCTCAAGCGGGGCGAGGTGGCTGCCATTTCTGACCTCTGCTAATTTTAAATTGAAACAGGCACGGGATGAAGTACTGCGTTGATACTCACGGAGATCAGGGGAGGGCAGGCTCGGTGGTCCCCTTGGGTGTGCAAAGTCACCCGGCCAAGGCAAGCTCTTCTCTGGCAAGCTCTTCTCTGACAAGCTCTTCTCTGCAAAGGTCTTCTCTTCCAAGCTCTTCTCCGCCTCTGGAGCAGTGCCGATCAGGATGGGGGCCTTGATTTCTAGATTGAAGTGGGCACCACTGACCCGAGCCGTAACCTACAATAGTTAATTAAGAAAAAGAGTTGGTTGGACGGGTTTCATATTTTTTATATTTGTTGTGCTGCCTTCATGTGGTCATGCCAAAAATTAGCGGGTGCTTATTTCCTTATCAGCGTTTCTTATTGCGTTTCGGCCTCAACCACGATGCATTCGTATTCGGCTAGTGCGGCATTGAAAGACTTACCGCCAAGAAGTACTCCAAGTCTATGATATTGCAATTGTCCAGGTGAGACGGGAGCACTGGTGGCACGGTGAGTTCCTGACAGAAGGCCTTGGAGTGGTTGGCTGGCACCGGGCTGTCGAACACCAGGTCCACCACCCTCTCTGCCGTCTCCAGCGTATTGTTGTCTCTGGTCGCGTGCCACGTGACAACCTGCTTTCGGACCACAGCGATAAGTGTCTCACCTTCGATTTGAATATGGGCACTTTTCGTTAGTTTCATCGGCGAATTTCACCTGGATCAGAGCACCGCGTACGTTGACCACGTCAATGCTGCTCGCGTTGTCGACCTTGATCAGGAACGGAATGGTCTGCCCGGGGAAGTAGCCTCCTTTCGGAATTCTGACGCTCATAGTTAGAGGGCCTCCTGATGGTTCGCCCCAAAGAAGCGTAAACTCTTTGCTCTGGACACATTCCACGGGCTCCTATCGAAGAGGCGCATCATTTATTCATGTTCTTTATAGAGTATTAGAGACACTGGCTGGGCGTGGTATAAGCGACTAACCTTGGCCTGGGGAAACATGCTGAGGTCCACGACCGAGTTCACGGTGAAGGCGACCCGGGCCTCCACGGACCTCCACCGGCTGATGGTCGCCTTGGCCGTGTACCGGACGTAGCCGTGCCTGCCCTCGAACGAGTTGGGCAGGGTTTGCGGCAGGAGGCACTGGAAGGGGTACGTGTGGTCCCCGGCGTCGAGCGTCACCGTGCTGGCCTCTCCCCCGACGAAGTAGAGCGTGTGCCTGAAGTACTTCTCGTACGCCGAGTAAATCCTGTCCTTGACTCTGTGACTGTTCTCGCCGGTGCGGCAGGTACCGCGCTTCTCCGTCCACCACACGCTGGCGTCACCGCTGAACTTGATGCTGACGGCTACGGGGCGCACAGGATTGAGTTGAGCGAAGCCGCAACTCACACTTCATTTCACTGTGTCGGCGCCACAGACTCACCTCTGATCCTCTTGGGCTTGTCCACGTGGACGCGGACCCACCCGGACACCATCTCCCCCGGGGAGTACGTGGTCCGGGGTCCGTCGAAGCTGATCTCGATGGTGGTGGGCATGGTGAAGACACGGGGTATAGGCGTAGTTGCGCGGACTCTCACGGGCCTGGCGCCTTCGGTAGCCCACAGCTGACTGGGCCAAAGCAAGCGACGAGCTCAGCCTGTGACGAACACTCGTCCTACCGATAAGATCTTTGGCCTGCATTATATACTATCTGTGACGCGGACGGGCGTTCGGCGCGGAGGTGACGTATGGTGCCGATAAGGCGAGGACCAGGTGTCTAAAAATACAGTGACCGTAACCGCTGCGTGACACACCGATTGACATCGCCAATTTATTGTTATCGCGCAGGACTCGGTCTCGGTGCTCCGGTGAGTCACGGTACCTACGTTACAGAAACTTTCGTTTGGCTCGCAAGTAGCGGTGTTACTCATGTACCCACGCGAAGACCACAGGTCTACGGAGACCTATACGGTTGCAAAGTAAAGTGAAGTCGAGGATCGTCTGGCTAGTCCTCCCCAATGACTTCGAGGTCCGCTCGCAGGCTTACACCCAGAAAATCGTTTCTTTGAAACTAGAGAATTTTTCTTGAATCAACGAAACTGATCTAAAATGAACATGAGGAGTGTTTTCCTTTCGCCGAGGAAAATTTTTCCATAATGTGATAATTTTGTCGTTAGACCAAAGAAATTCTTTGAAACAAGAGAAAAATTTCTTTATGTTTTTTCAAGGAAACGATTTTTGTGTGTAGAAGAAGAGCTCGCCAATGAATGGCAATACGTCGTTATGCCGAGTAAGTCATTATAATGTATGAGTGAGCGGTGCGGCCGCCCTGGCAGGGCCTCTGGCCAGGGCTGGCAGCTCACACGAGTCGCATGTGTGCCGGGCGGGGAGATTAAAAGAAGAAGCCTCCTCCTCCCTCCTGCGTGCCGCCAAAAACACCAACCGCCTCAAAACAAGCTCGTTCTCACCCGGAGATGAAAACAGAAGTCCTCGCGTTCCGATAACACTAATTTGCTTCTTTCTTTCTCCCCCTTTCAGTCGTTCTCTCCCTCTCTTCTCACTCTCCTGTACAAGAGTGAGTGAGTGAGTGAGTGAGTGAGTGAGAGAGAGAGAGAGAGAGAGAGAGAGAGAGAGAGAGAGAGAGAGCAAGAGAGAGAGAGAGAGAGCAAGACACACTCCTCGCATCCTCGTGCGTGACACTAAACTCAGTTGTGGCTTCCGGCGGGCGGCATTGGGAAAAGGGAGGGGGTGGGGGGTCGTCGGTACGGTGGCAGACAGCTTGGAGCCCCTGGACCACGCCTCCGCAACACCGCCTGGTCCTAACGACTGTCTCTCTCTCTCTGCCCCCCCCCTCTCTCTCTCTCTCTCTCTCTCTCTCTCTACTAATCTTAAACAAACGTGGATTCACACCCGGCTGGCCCCACACACATCCTCTCGCTGGCTGTTTAGCTGTCGGATAGGAATAAGAAAGAAGGGAAGGGCGGAAGCAAACACTGTTTTGGTGTCGAGCGAGCTAGGAGAGAGGGAAAAAGGGGGGGGGGGGAATCAAGACCAAGCTTCTGCAAATAACTAATTTTATTTAGAAAAGTGATTTGTATATGTCAAAAAGTTTGTCTCTAGAGGACTCCGTGGGTAGAGAGGGGGAGAGAATGCGGGGTGGGGGTAAGGGGGGAGAGAATGAGAGGGTTAGTTCAAAGGGAAAGTGAAGACAAAGTGTGGTGCCTACTCGAGGACAATTGTTGTGTCGATCGTTCCTCGCGCTGCAGCCCTTGAATCAACCTTTTCCCCCTCCTCTCACCCCTTACCCTCACTCTCTGGTTCCGCCTCCCGCATCATCAGCCCTGTTCTTTGAGCCGCGCCACGCTGAAGAGACAACCTCGTGGAAAGGGAAAGAAAACACCAAAGTGAGCGCGTCTATGCGGGACTATGCGACAGCGAGCCCACGTCGACTCGGTCAAGGTGCTGCGACGCACAGCCGCGAGACACGCTACGTTGGGGGGAGAAAGCGGGAGTGGTCGAAGCTGAAAGCAAGTGTAGGCGGAGCTGGACGCGAAAAGGGAAGCGGCGGCAGCCGCTAGCAGCCGCCGCCGGCCCCGCCAGCCCCACACAGTGTTTGTCCGCAAACAAGCGGTGTGACGGTCCGCCCCAAAGCGCCAAGCGGCGAGCGCCTGGCGAGCGCCGCCCCCAAACTAATTAAGTGCTTTCAGTTTCCGCTCCGCCAGCCGCCGCGCTCCGGAATTGTATTTAATGCATCCATGAATTTCTCATCTTTTCTACTTACTCTCGAGAACCAGAGGCGTTAACAAGTGGATATCACTCCATTCTTTTAATAACAGAAAACAAATACAAATTCGACCTAAAACAGTAGTAATAATCAAAACGAACTGGTGAGTGAATCTGGGAACCGAGTACTGGCCAGGAAACCAAAGTGCGTGAACGTCGCACACCCGCGGCCGTATGACCTCCGATTCGTTCACTTGAAAGTACAGGCGAGGAAAATTATTCACACTTTCACTTGTGTGCGAATTCAAACATTTACTGGTGTGCGACATTAGAGGCACTTGGGTTTCTAGTGGGAAATGTAGACGGAGTAGAAAAGGACAAGAACAAGATAGGGCATAGGGCATAGAATAGCGAAAAAAAATACAAAAAGACAAAACTAACTGAGGAACTGATAATAATGGAAAACTCGGGAAAACTATAGAACCTTTTAACCTTCGAGAACTGTCAAACTCAGTAGCAGCAGCAACAGCGAAAAAGCCGAGGGGGAAATCACTTGCGTACTAACTAGTACACCCACGCCTGTACTAAAGACGTACTTACTCGTACTTGCAGCGTAATAATGCGTACTAATGGTAGAAATCAAGCGTTGTAGTGCCTTAATAACATTATTTTTCATAGATAATGAAAAACTACGCCAAAAATATGATGTACAATTGTGTACTAACGTACTAACTCGTACACTTTTATCAGGAGTGATTTCCCCCTTGGAAAAAGCATTACAGAATTATTGTGTGTCCTCGTGTACCATACCTCTCACTGCTATGATTCTGTTTGGTCAGCATTGACTCCATGAAGGCCCCTCTACGCACATCATGCTAACAAGCAGAGCTGCGAGGGGAGTCAGGACGGCACAAGGGAAAGAGGGAGGAGAGTTGGGAGGGCAGGCGCTCCCGTGTTTGCCGATCGATGGAAGATGACCCAAGTAAGAGGGATTTTCACAAAAAAACAACTTACATTTTCCCCCCGAATAAAGACATAATCACTGCTTCCAGCAACAGGGCGATTATGTGCTCCGCAGCAAAAAGGGACAGAATGGAAAAGAGAAGGGTAGGGGGTAGAAGAGTAAGTGAACGACAGGGTGTGTGTGTGTGTGTCAGAGAGAGAGAGAGAGAGAGAGAGAGAGAGAGAGAGAGAGAGAAACGGGGAAGGCGGAGCCTGGCGGGCGGTGGGGCTCAAGTGCAGAGCACACAGCGCCCAACCCGGCCCGCCCCCGGTCCGCCGCCGCCACCCCCTGCCTGGCCGTCCCCGCGCCGCCCCCGAGCAGCACAAAGCAGCGTCGCCACAAGTGGATTCAGTCTTAGTAAGCAATAAGCCGGGGGGCTGGCGGTGGCGGACTGTGTGTGTGTGTGTGTGTGTGTTCAGGCCGCCATTTTCCACACGGGCCGAAAAGGCTCGCGGGGCATAGACTTCCCCCCCCCCCCCCCCAGCTCTGAGGTCCCGCGGGCACCGCTGGTATTCCAGGGCGCTTTTCAGCGCACACAGAAAGCTTTTGCTTTTCCGCCAACTTGCCGGGCCGTGCCGCGCCGCGCCCGAGCCGAGTCGCGCAAGGTCCGTGCCTCTCGTGGCTGCCTGGAGGATTATCCAGTCGAGCAATATTTATTTGACGTTTCGCTGCCGTTCCATTTTGTTCGCCTGGAAGCCGGGGCGACTCCTCATCTTCTCTTTCGCCCCAGCAAAGAAAGAGAGGGAGAGAAAGAGAGAGGCTGGAGAGAGGGGTTGGGGCGGGGGTTTGCACGACAAGGCAGCAGTTGGTGGCCTGGCTCCGCGGACCCGGAAGCGCCGACACTCAGGGCTGGCCGCCAAAGTTGCAGCCTTTGTTGTAGCATATATATATTTTGGCTTTACATCTCGGGGCCCTGGCGGGGCG
>NW_026267188.1:1215422-1216789 GCF_000697945.3 Frankliniella occidentalis | reverse complement strand
GGGGGAGGAGAGGGCGGGAGTGAGTAGGGGCGGTAGCGGCGCTGTAAGGACCGCGGCGGCAGGACTTGCTATCCGGCCCCGCGACAAGTGGGCGCCGCAGTGTTGGCAACAATGCGCCCTAATGAGAGGAGCAAAGAGTTGTGGTGGCAGAACTGCACATGGCGTCGGGCAGAGCGGAGCAGAGCAGAGCCGAGCGGAGCGGCATGGCTTCAAAAGATGTTTTACACAAGTTGTATGCTGCAGGGCTGCTGGCAGCGAGCGGGGAGAAAACGGGAGAAGAAGATTTCATGTCATGATGTGTTGGGAGACGACGAGGAGGAGGAGGTAGTGTGGCGAGGCAGGGGGAGAACAGAAGGACACAACTCCAGCAAGCAGCAAGGCCTCTACAGAATGCGCATTATCAGTCCGTATCACGAGCAGGCGACAGGACGCGAGCCCAAGCACAACAAGCACCTGTTTCCCTTCCTCTGTTCCTCTGGGTCCGCTCCCATCACCCCACGTATAGTACTTCTTGCTCTCCAAACAGACATCACCCCCTTTCTGCTCTCCATGTTCCTCTTTGACTCCAACGCGCACAGGCCGAGCGAGTGAGTGAGTGAAGTTCTTTAATAAAGAATCATGTATGCATAGCGTATTAGGCCGTCACATCTACACACAAAAGGGCAGAAGGGGGCCGACGCGGGGCGTGGGGCCCGGGCTCACCGTCCTGGAGGGGAGGGGGCGGCGGCGCTGGGCACACTCGTGCCGTGGATCCAGTCACAAGGGTGCTCTCCAGCAGTTCGTCAAGTGAGCGGTGGCACTGGAGAAAGGAGCCAGAGAGAGAGAGAGAGAGAGAGAGAGAGAGAGAGAGAGAGAGAGAGAGAGACGGGGGTGGGACGGATCAGTACAAAGCGTTCCCCGTTGGCGTCGAGCACGACTTTGGGGTGGGCCGTGCAAGACAGAGGGAGACAGGGAAGGCATGAGTCAGACAGCGAGCGAGCGAGCGCCACCGCGCTGCCAAAGAGTGGCGAGTATACAATAGAGGATAGCGAAAAAAAAGGAATTGAGATATTGATATGGCGGATATGCGGAAAAGTTGTCTTTTTAGATGTAGAATCCAGTGCAATTTTTTATTTTGAGATCGGACAATATTTTTCGATCGCGCAACGAGTTCAAAGACATGCATTAGCTCTTATGGGAAAAATCGTCAAAAACCATGAAAAAATGAAAATCGAGAATTTGGGCTTTGTATGTGATGTTTTTTGAAAATCGGTTTTCATAAATGCAATCTACGCCATAAAAGGCATCCACTGATGTGTCACACTTGATATTATAGTGAGCGGTTCAGTCCCGGCCAGGTATCAATTTAAGCCCAAATTGCATCAAAC
>NW_026267188.1:1208281-1209342 GCF_000697945.3 Frankliniella occidentalis | reverse complement strand
CGTATAAATGTCCTCCTAGCTCCTTTTCCCTCAGGACGAGTCTGCAGAAATACGCAGGTACTCACAGAGTAGCTTTGGGGGAGTGAAGGACGCAGTTCCAGAAAGTTGGACAAATGTTATTTTGAGGCCAGCAGAAGCAAGCGCGGTGCGCCAGCAGTCGGTCATTTTATTTGTTTACAAAACACACACCAAGTTTGTGGGAATCGACGTCTTCCCCAATCTTCTTGCCACACTCTTCTTTTAGTACAACATGTACAACTGCTCAACATAAAATAAAATAGATACCGCGGAAAAAATTCCGTTATTACATCGTTTGGGAATATTGAGCTAAAATCCTCAGTTACTCTTTGAAGATAGGATGGTGGGGAGGGGAGTAGGGTGGGGGACAGGGGAGGGGGCGGTAACGTCCCGACAGAGCCCAGACAGCTCCGTCACAAAAACAGCCGGTGTTGGTGCCACGCAGTCTGCTGCAGCCTCGCATCAGGCGGGCAGCTCTCTCTCTCTCTCTCTCTCTCTCTCTCTCTCTCTCTCTCTCTCTCTCTCTCTCTCTCTCTCTCTCTCTCTCTCTCTCTCTCTCTCTCTCTCTCTGTACGATACGCCTCCCCCGTCCAGCTCCCGCCCTTACTTTCTCTCTCACACATGCATCACTTCCGTCGCTCACACGCACGCACGCACGCACGCACCGTTACCACAAAAATAATATTTTCCATGAGGGCCTTGGGAATATGGCGTGCACTTAGGCCCCCGGCCCCCGGCCCCCTGCACCGCTTGGCACGGAGATAACCAGCAGGGCCACCATGTGAGTGACGGTGACACTTTGAACCGAGGAATAAACGATCATGCACTACAAATTACTATTTTTAGCGGATGTTAATCAAACAAAGTTCATAAACACACGTGGAGATGATAGCGGTGTGGTGTGGACCTTCTTGAAAAATCTCAGTCGAGGTTGGTCGGAGAGAGCGGCGCGAGTCAGGTGGTGAGGCTGCATCTCCGCCGTGTCGTGTTGTGACAGTGCGACCGCGCGGCGGCGCCCGCCTCCACCCCACCCCACAACGCCC
>NW_026267188.1:1207626-1208231 GCF_000697945.3 Frankliniella occidentalis | reverse complement strand
GGTACAGTATAAGCAGAAAAAAACCACGGCGCGGATCACCCACCCTGTAGTGTGCCGTCGAAGTGCGTTGTTTAGTTCACTCCAGGCCGCTCCTGCCCTAGAGAAAAAGATAGCTGGGAATTGTTTCATTTTAACTGTATTTAACAAAAATTTTGACTGGGTTTAACTGAGTATTGGTGAGTATGACTGGCTTTAACCGAATATACCCGGATATTCTCGGCTTTTACCCGATTTTACACTTAATTTTACTGATTATACTGACCCCACTTTTTGCCTTACTGGAATTGATACGAATATGACTGATTTTGACTGAGGGCATTGACTGATTTTTGATTGGTTTTAGTCACTGGCTGAGGACGCGACTGAGCTTAGATCAATCATAACTGATTAAAGGCACCTCTCTAAAATCAGTTGAATGTCAGCTCATGTCAGTCACACACCGGACTGACATTAGTCACATATTATTCGGTTCAACATTATTGCTCGCAATCACAAAAATCAGTTTCCGATACACAATGTGCGTTCCAGAGGCTCACCGAATACAGTATTTTTTTGGCTGATAATTGTACTGGACCAAGTGATGTGTATACTCAGCCTATTCTAGT
>NW_026267188.1:1199046-1202936 GCF_000697945.3 Frankliniella occidentalis | reverse complement strand
CACCTAACCCCACCCCGCAGAGGGGCACTCCGTCTCTCGGCGGCGCGGCGGCGGCATCCCTTTTGCCCGATCGGTTTGGTTGGTTTCGGACCCAGGAAAGGGAGCAGGCAAACATACCCACGCGTGAGATGGGGGAAGGGGGGGGGAGGAAGTGGTAGACAGCGCGGCACCAGCAGGGGCGGGGTTTTGTTTCCATGTTCCGGGCGTGGCGTGGCGCGGCGGGGCGGGGCGGGGCGCGGGACGGTCGGCTCCAAGCCGTCTGCGCCCGCAGGTTAGACTTCGGGAGGATTCCCTTCCTTCCCTTGCAGGGGGTTTGGAGACGTTGAGGTTGATGCCTCGTGTCCGCCGCCCGCCGCCGCCGTCGTTGTCGAGTCGCAGGTCGGGGCTGACAGGTCCACGTCATTCCGGCTCACTTCGCTCCTCGACCTCCTGGCACGACCCGCCGTCTGTTCCGCAGCAGGTTTTACACGTCTTACACGTGAACATAGAAAAGAAATGAAATCTTATTGCTGAAAGAAATAAATTTCCATCGGGGCGAAGCAATGCATTATAATGCCATAGAAAGCTGCGAAATTGTTGCCCTTGTCCGAATGCAAATTTGTCTGTTTAAGGAACTCATTTCTTCGGATGGCTATTCCATTTCAGCGTACATACGGCAGAGATGCGGTTGTTCCATTCAGTTCACAAAATTGTTGATTGGAAACTCAAACGCGCTCAAACGCGTGAAGGTCGAAGGGCCCTTTTGTAGGCGGCTGTGGAGCTGAAAGCCTGTGATGTCTAGAGCTCAATGTGGTCTGGTCGATGTAGGGAAGTCAATTGGCACACGAACAGTTTCTATACTGCGCGGCTGTAATTCTTTCCTGAGTAAGGTCACCAGCACAGATTGACCAAGTGAATGTCAACATATCACAGACTCCTCTTGAGCGAGTGGGATTGGAGGTTTAGATGTACATGGTAGATTTTCTGTAAAATTTGAACTGTCAAACTAGCCCTATGTAGTTGTGCAGTTTAAACTGTTGAACTACACAGTTTTGCAGTTTAATCTGTAAGACGTAGTTTTGCAGTTTCAACTGTCATCTTCTTTTGCAGTTAGATTTGCAGAATACTTGCAGGCAGTACTTATTTGGTATGTGATATCTCGTGTTGGACAACTGTCGAGCACGATAAAAACGACCTCCTGGTTTTCGGCATCTTAATTAGACGGCCCTCTGAATTTCCCCGCACGCTTCTTGGAAAACAGACGTCATGAGGTGAGATATTCAGTACACTTAAGTATGTAATAATATTTTCGCCGCTCACTTAGTTTTCCAGGACTGAATCAGGACTACAACGTCCATCAATATGTGCTGAACCGACTGGAGAAATCAGGGGAAATTATGCTATTTGATGTGAATGTGTGCCAGCGCCGCCTGGAGCTCCGCAGCTTCATGTACGGATTGAGGCTGGACAAACAGAGGGCCTTTGGTATTATCCAGGAGCGCCATTGCTGCCCCCCTGCTCCAACGCCACGCCCTGCCCACACAGAGAGCTTGGTTTTTCGCCCTCACCCCAGCCGAAAATTCCGGTTACGGTTACGGCCAGAATTTACGATTACGGCCGTAATTTGCTACGGTTACGGTCAAAATTTACGATTACGGCCGTAATTTGCTCCGGTTACGGTTAAAATTTACGACTACGATCGTAACCGGAGTTCGATTACGGTTTACACTTACGGTTACGAGTAAGCTTACGAATACGGCCGTAACCGTAGCCCGGTTACGGTCAGCAGTTACGGTTACGAGTAATGTAAAACGATTACGATCGTAACCGGAAAATATCAAACTTTGAAACGTCGTAGCGCTTAAACTAAGCTTTGCAGGAAGAAACGGTTAAGGGTAACGTAAGGGAAACACAAGTCAGACCTATGTGTGGAGTTTGGAAAGAGTCGATTTTTCAACCCCTGGCTATCTTGAGAACTGTTAGAGATACCGCAACGAAAACACCACCATTGAGCTCGGCGTCAAAAGTTTACATGGGCGATATGTGCTATGGTCTCATAGGGGCTTTGAGTTACTGCCAATACGTCATCACCGTAACCGGAACGTTCTCACCGTAACCGGGCTGACTAACCGTAATCGTATCCGAAACAGTAAACGTAATCGTAACCGGAACTTTAATCGTAACCGTAACCGGAAATGGGTCCAATTTACGAGTGTAACCGTAACCGTAGTCGTAACCGTAGCCGTAACCGTAGCCGTAACCGTAACCGGAATTTCCGGCTGGGACTCGATTTTTTCTTTTTTCTTTTTTTTCAGAAGAGAAAGAAAAGTCAATTAGACAACGGTGGTGGCGGGGGCGGCCACCGCCGTAGCCCATAGGACACTTTTCGCTTTAGCGAGGGGGAGGTGAAAGGGAGAGGGGAGGGGAGGGAGAGGAGAGGGGAGGGAGAGGGGAGGGAAAGAGAGGGGGTGGACTAGTAGGGGAGAGATCCTCCAAAGTTTTCCCCCATAATGAGTCCGCTATTGCCGGGCGGCGCCAGGGGCGCATTATATTATCGTTTTATTGCGCGATATTGAGATACTCCGCCATTCCGCAGCTTTTATTTCGCCAACACAGCAAAGAGAGGGGGAAAGAGAGGGAAGGGGTGCTGCTGCTGGTCTTTGCTGGGACTGGATCCGCACTGTGATCTCTGCGGATGAGGATGAACTTGCATAGATTATTATTCGTCTTATTTGTTCCCTTTTTAGAGTGAAAGCAGAACGCAAAGAAATTGTACATATGATAAATTATAACAGCGTATAGTAATTGGTATAAACAGTGTAGAGAACACATGCGACACATTGACCCCGTTCGGGCGAGACTCGCCCACTCGCGTGCACTTTTAATTTTGCCATTTTACCCTCTATTAGAGACAGAGGAGAATGGGTAGGAAAGAGAGGCCTTCATCGCCGCCTTTTTCGCAACAATGCCACCCTGAAGTGCCGCCGCACCGCACCACTGTAGAGAGATATATTAGAGAGGGAGCAGAGAGAGCATTTCTCCGAAGCCACAATTAAGCCACGCATTGAATTTAATTACGCAAGAATGGCGCGTGAAACTCACGAAAGAGAGAGAGAGAGAGAGAGAGAGCAGCAGAGTCGGGGCAGAAAGAGTAAGAGGGAGACAGAGAGAGAGAGCTGGTGACGAGTAGACGGAAGAGGAGGGCCATCTATAGGGAAAAGAGAGACAGAGAGAGCGAGTCTGGAGAAGGAAGGGGTGAATTGAGACCTGCAATGCAGCGTGTTGGAGCACTTAATGCCGTCTGCCCCCCCCCTCCCCCTCCCTCCTTTCACCCCAGGCGTCTCGTCTCGTTGATACTGCCCGCGAAAATAATTGTCCCGCAAGGAGATAATGGCGGAGAATGAGCACAGGGCGTTAACGACGCCTTAATTTCTCTCCCCTTCTCTCTCTATCACTCCCTCTCCTCACAAATCGTGCCTCGTGAATACATCTCTCTCGCTTATGAAGAGAAGGAGAGAGAGAAAGTGAGAGAGAAATTATTGTGGAAGGAAATAAAGAAGAGGGTGGGGCGGTGGCAGCGACCCACAATGTTTTTATCACGGGCGGGGGCTTGCGATAAGACCCGTCGAGAGAATCGAACATCGAACACGACGAGAATTTCCCTCGATTTCTCACCCCTAAACGCGCGTTCGCATTCTCGAGCGTAGGGGTGCCCCCCTCCCCATACCTTTCCCCCTTTGCTGCTCTTCCTCCCAGCCGCCTCCGCCACGGCGCTGCTGCTACAGCTGCTGCTACTGCTTTTACAGGAAACGTATCCAATAAATCGGTTCAAAGTGCGCGCGTCGCGGCCGTGTTTGGTTCCTAAGTGTGCCGCCGCTGGGAACGCCACTGGCTGTAGGGCGGGGTGGGGC
>NW_026267188.1:1196615-1198001 GCF_000697945.3 Frankliniella occidentalis | reverse complement strand
AAAAGGCTGATGATTGATCCAGAAATCTGAGTAGTTTGTTGCTGGGTTCAATATTTAAGTAATAATTAGCAGGATGACATTCCTTCGATTTGTTCCGCCTTTGCCCCGCACCGCCAACCTCCGGCCGGGCCCCCGTGCCCCGCCCCCGACCCGGACCCTTTTTTTTTGAGCGTACGGTCTAGCCCCCCGCCTACCCACCCCCAACCGCTCGCCTGTGTGCACGACCAAGGCTAGAGGGGAAGTGCGGTGGGCTGGTGTGTGAGGCTGGGCACTTCCCCTCCAGCCATGGTGTGCACGACAAAATCTCGGCACGGACAGACATCAAGACCTCGTCTTAAGGCTTCGCTTTCTGCGCTTTAGCGCACGCGAAGCCTAATAAGCAAACATTCCGTAGAGAGCCGCCATCTTAATTTGAAGCCCACATAACTCAGGAACACCTAGCCTAGACAAAAGGTCAATAATGCAGTTTGTCCAGGTCGCGAGCATTTCGGGCCGTACGTGGTCGCGTTTGGGGAAATGTTTCGTTAGGAAACCCACGGGTATGAAAGAGGTTCCTCTTCATCATGAGGAAAAGGCATGGGGTTGCAGGAAGGGAAACAGGGGCAGAAAGGAGACATAGGAAAAGGAAAAGCGAGAAGAGATCGAAGGGCGGAGGAGGAGAGAAAGGGAGACACAGAGAGAGAGAGATGGAGACTGAGGGGCCTAGGCCTGAGGCTGTTTGCTTGGCCTTTGTCCTGTGTTCTGGCAGAGCCTGTGCGAGGCTTTTCATCCTCTGTGACTCTGTCTCTCTCTTCTTTGCGCCTCCCCACCTTGCTCTTTCAGTTTTAATATCTTGGTGGCGGCCCTAGAGCGTTGTCTACGTGCCGGCAGCCCTTTCCCCTGTTGGCCGCTTTATTCAGACTGGCGAATCGTTTTCGTGCACAGCTCCCCCGCCCCCGCTGCCGCCGCCGTGCCGTGGGCCGGGCCACCGCCTCCGCCGCGCCGAGCCGCGCATAGCGATCAGCTCAAATGATTTATCACGTGACAGCACTAACAAACCGCCGTGTCATACTCTATCTCTCGAATAAAGCAAATAACGCGACGAAAAAGATGTGACGACGACGACGACACGACGGACGATCGAAATAAAAGGGAGAAAATACATAGAACGAAATTAATAAAAAGAGAATAAAACGCCTACGAAACACGAAAATGTCGCCTCTCTTGTACAAAACTCACGAACGTAGAAATGAAATCGATAAGCTGATAAACAGCTCCAGCGAGGCACCAGTTCATATTTGACACTCCTCATGCATATCGAAATAAGAATAGGGACTCTATCTATAGGGCCTATTATTGCCTTTTCTGGAATTGTAAACGACCATGGCAGACGGTTCATGGCGAAAA
>NW_026267188.1:1189968-1196481 GCF_000697945.3 Frankliniella occidentalis | reverse complement strand
ATTGCGATTGTGGCAACTGGCTATTTCGAGAGGGGCCAGCAGAACCGTCCACGTGTTTGGCTGTGGTGTGAGGGTTTGGGCGGGGTGGAGCGGAGCGTGGTGGGGTTGGGAGGGGCGGGGAGGCGCTGCAGGGTATGGTGGGGGACTCGCGTATAGGTGGAGTCCCCATTTGATGTATTCCACTGCTGTGTGTAGGCCCCACGCTGGAGCCGCAGAGCTGGAGAGGGGATGCAGCAGATGGGGAGGGAGGAGGCGAGGAGGGGGTGGAGGGCGAGGGGGAGGGGAGGGAGGGCTGCATGGCGCCACCGCAGATGCCATTGGGTGACTGGGTGTGAATTGGACACGGACAGGAGCAGCACGGGCCGGGCCGGGCGGCGAGATTGGGGCGGGGAAGAACAGAGATAGATGTTTCTGCGCGCGCGGCAGCGGGATAGAGGGCGGCGGATAGAGAGGCAGCGGAGAATAGAAAGTGAAGTCCCCACCCCGCCTCTGTGTACTACTGGAGGGGCCCGAGCGACTTACCTCCATCTCCCTTTTCTCTTCCCTCTCTCCTAGTTTTTCTTTGTCCGCGCGGCGGCAGACGCTGCTGAGGTGGCGCAAAGTTTGTCACTGTCGGAAGCACACACCACGAGATTGAACTTTCTTTCTCTCTCACCCATTTCACTCCTCTCTCTCTCTCTTTCTCTCTCCCTCTCTCTCTCTCTCTCTCTCTCTCTCTCTCTCTCTCTCTCTCCCCATCCTTCTCTTTCTCTTCCCCCCACAGTTGCAGAAAGCTAAAATTCAAATTGACAGGCAGACATTCCACGACGACCGCTGTCCGCTCCGGAGTCTGCTGTCTGCCTGTCCTAAAGTCGCAACCCAAAAAAGGGCCGGGTAAAGGAGAAGATTTGCGCAGAATTGTGAAATAAAGCATGAATCTTGTTTGGGGCTCTCTATTATTTTCCTCCAAGTTAGACCAGCCTGGCCCTGCCCCGCTCCGGACCGTGCGGTATTTTGGCCGTCCCCCAACACTCAGCGTTTGGCCTGGCCAGGGGCTTTGGCCCGTCCCCCTCTCCCTCTCGGCCCCCGCTTCCCTAAACAGTTTTATTACGGCGTTCTGGATTGGGCCACACGCGGGCCGCGGGGCGTGGCGGGGCGTGGCGGTCGCCCGGGCTGTGATTGGGCGATGGAGAAGAGCGGAAAGAGAGCGAGAGAGACGGCGAGACGGGGGACCTACAGAGAGATAGAGGAAGAGAGGACGCGAGGCTGGCCTCCATCCCACCCCACACGGGCTCTTGGGGGAGAGAGGCCGGGCGGAGCAGCGGGGCCGTAGCGGGGCGGGGGCCGAACAGATAGCTTGCCAAGCCCGGCCCGGCCCCGGCCCGGCTCGCCAACAGAGGCTGAATCTCATCAACATTTCCACTGCCACATTGTGACCGAGTCGTGTGATTGCTTCACCCCCCTCATCCTCCCCCGCACAGCCCGGCCCGCGCTTCAGCACCGCCGAGCGAGGCGCTCCTCTTCTAGCTCGGCACTTCTCATCGCACTACTCGCCTATTGTCGGCTTCACCCACACACACACATATGACCGATTCTTGCCATTACTACTTTGATCATGAAGTCCTATTTTGTACCTTGTTTCTGTAATACATTTCTACAATCACAAAAAATCAAATTAAACAGTGGAGTGGACAACAATAATTTTTAAACTGTACTGTACATCTCCTGAGCTCTATAAAAGAAGCAAAGGTAGAGCTGATTCCGACCAATATTTTACACGATATTTCGATTAAAAAATGTTTTTCAAGAGATTTCCTTAGCCCCCTCTCTTCCTTGAAGTATGCAATTCATGGATTGAGATATACATACGCATGAACCTACTACTCAGATTTTTAAATAAAGAACGTCGAACATATCTCATATAACGTTCTGCTTATCAGACTGACAGGGCTGGAGCTGATCTCGCCCCAGCCAGCGCCAGCAGCGGAATGAACACGGCCTGGAGAAGGGGCCACCGCCGTCCGCTCAGAAAGAAACACTCTCCTCTCACTCTCTCTCTCTCTATCTCTCTCTCTCTCACACACACACGTCGAGCCCACACTCGACTAAACTTTACTTTTAAAAGTTAGCCCAGCATGCTGTGGCGCTGCGCTGTGCGCCGTCAGTTTGGCTCGAGTTTGCGCAGCTTACACTCACTGTGCGGCGCTGTGCGGGCCGGCAGACAAGGGCGGTCCGACCGTCCTACACCTCTCCAGCGCTGGCCTCGCTGGAGTGGGGCCCGGCCGCTGGAGAACCACACCTGGGGCATTCTCACCACGAGGAACAGACGGTGGGGGGGGGGGGGAATTGCCAGCTGAAGGTAAAATACTGCGCATGCTGGAGCGGTCGTGTTCTTCGCGAAGGAATGAAAATGACGTTGAGTCTCAAAATCACTGGGGATAATCCATCTGCGGTTAAGTCCCAGTCCGTCTGTCTCATTGTTCCACAACAAGAGGCCTACTGTACTTGCGTGTCATCACAACCCGTTCCCTTTATGGATATCCCACCCGCAGGGGCTTACAGGACGCGGGCCCAGGGGTGGTCCACGCAGCATCCGCGCGCAGACAAAGACGCGACACGACCACAACTACTGCGAATATGTGCGGGGTACCCTTTGCCAGCCGGCCGTATGTGTCGACCCCCCCCCCCCTCCCAGGTGGTTCCCCTGGTGGTCCGCACCGCGACCCGTGGGTGCCCCTGTGGGGGCCCCCGGGCGGGTGCCACCCTGACGCCCGTAGAGGGCGGTGCGGTAGGCAGACGAGGGATGGATCTTCATAATGGGGGCATCACTTTTGTTGTGCAGATTGTGTCTGCACGGCCACCCCCGCAGAAAGACAATGAGGGTAGATTCGGGCTGGGCATGATCCCCGAAGGTGATCCTTGCATTGGACGAGAAGTTTGACGCGCAGTCTTGTGAGCAAAATACAGCCGTTGAAAAATTAATGCTAGCATCTTGGGGTCGCGATCCAAACATAGATAATATTTATTGCGAACATATGGACTATGGAACGTGAAACGAAAACAATGTGGTAAAGTTACGGTCTTAAATCGTAGAACTACAAGCAGACGTACTTTTATGCACTGATTTTTCTTCGAAGAGCAAACAAAAATAGCAGTCTTCATTTTACAACTGCGTTCGTGAAATAAACCGCATATCGGTCGAGGGTTCAAGAATAGGAGAATTCGGATTCGCAATGATATTTTTCTTGCAATGAAGACCGTTGCGTGAACTCTGTGCGTACGCGTGGGAAAACGAAAGAAGAATAATAGATATACGCCACAGGACGCGCACAAGTAGATGCTCCGAAACATAACATCCCTGTCTCAAGTGGTGCACAACATTGCAAGAGCAGGGACGCGGCGGCGCATCTGTTGTGCGATCCTTTCTTCGGTGCAACAACACTGCGCAACAACTACTTACTACTGTAACCTGCCGTCCTGGCCCGGCGGGGGCCCCGCGGCGCACAAAGACTCGCCTCTCCAGAGCGCCTCCAGGGGGGCTCCCGACAGGCTCCAGCCGGGCTCCAGCGACTCCCACGCACCGGCGTAATGTGTTGATCCAGCGCGGCCGGACAAACAATAACACTCGGCGAGATGAGCTCGTACCTGACGCAGCGTCGTCGGATAAGGAGGAACCGCACCTGCGGCCCGCTGCACAGGTCGGTCGACCTACAATATCGATACTGTTTTCCCTGTTTCCTTACAACCTTTCTAGGTGTAAATCTCCGATTTCGTTGAAACTCGTAAAATTTAAATCTTGGTACTATAGAAGTCGGGTGGCACTCGAAATTTTTCCTAAACCTCACAGTAAGTAGGGGTTTACTTAAGCCTTACACTGCTTTTTGTCGGAAATATCCCTCTACCGCCTACGGTACAAAATAGAGCGCACCGAGCGCAACGGACAAAATTTTGGTCTAAAGGGCGCTACGTTGACGAGTTACCCCTGCGAACACTACTTTTAATTTTTCAAAAAACACATTTTTTTGAAAACCGTTCGCCTATTCCTAGATCGATACCTTCCGTCGAGAAAGGCTGCAGAAAACGGCTTGGCCGAGCGACGGCTACTGTAAACGGCTCAGTCGACGGGGGGCTGCTAAGAAAGACTCAGTTGCATTTTGGACGCGCGACGCACGTGCACGTTTGAAGCGCCAGGAAAATAATTATTGCAGTACTTTTTCTCGGCTAGCACAGAAGAGTTGCCGCGAACAGACTGAGCGGAATGCTCCCCCTGATATTACTAGCATGTGCACATGTACGCAGGCGGCCCAAAGGGGATCCATCAGCAAAAACAATCGTTTGGCTACGCAAAGGCGGAGCGCAGGCAAAGAGAGAGGGAGGGGGGAGGGCAAAAGGGCCTTACTGCGCCCAAACATTCCTAACGTTATTGCTGCTACACACGTTTGTCTCTCAGAAAGAGAGAGGTGGAGAGAGGGAGAGAAAGGGAGAGAGAGAAACGGCAGCAGCGCGCGCCTCTCTTGTGATGCGGCGTGCCTGCAGGGCGGTGGAGCGTGAACCCCTATGTAAGTGTATGTGAGCGAGAGAGAGAGAGAGAGAGGAGGGGGGGGGGGGGGGGAGGGGGAGTGTGAGTGTCGCGCTCTCCCCCGCCGCCCCCTCCCCCTCCACAAATCTAAAATTAAAGCTCGGTGTGTTAACGATATCGTTACAAATGGGTGTCTCCACGCCTCGGCACACTGCAGGCCCGCCTCTGGTCTTCCCTCCTCCTCTGTGAGCGCCGCGCCGCGCGGACGGGGAACGCTGCTCAAGCGTGGCGCCGCGCGGCGGCAGGGCGGCCCGCGACGAGTCGGTCTAGGTGGGCAGCAGGGAGGGGCAGGGCACTGCCAAGTGTCGCTAATAAGCTAGCTATGATAACTCAACAACTATTCGCAAAAAAAAAAAATCGGCAGTGTAATTATAATTAATCTGACAAACATATTTTGAAAAAGGCTAAGTTTAAAGATCGTTTGGCCAAATTGTTTGATCAGACGACCAAATATTGACTACATTTTGTTCTCCACGTTTTTGGAAAATCACCATTTGATATTGGAAAATTACGAAACGATTGCGGCACCATAAGTCGACTTGGTATTTTTCGCCGTTTAATGACAAGTTGCACCACACACCGATCGTACACTAACGACATCGTTGTTTATCGTTAATTACAAAAACAACTGTAAATTTACAATTTTATTTTTCGCACTGCATCTGGATCTTTAGTTCTGGGTTGAGTGCATGCCAGCGGCCCATCAGCGCGCCGTTGAGTTATTGCCGCCGAGTGAGAAGCGAACGCCACCAACGCCACGCATTGTGCCTAGGGCCTAGCATCGCGCCCAACCCCGCCACGCCACCGCCACACCCGCGCCAGCATCCCGCGAGTGAGCTTGGCCAAAAGCAGCAGAAGCACCCCGCGAAGAACACACCCGACGACCGACCGACCGACCGCCTCAGACATTTTATGAACGTCGAGGAGCAGGAGGGGCGTGGCGCGGTCGTGTCGCGTTTAATGAAAACGTGGCGTAAATCAGAAGAGCATGCCGCACCGCGCCGCCCCACCGCGCCACACCCCGCCCCACCCGAGCAGCGCGGGGGTGTTATATTTGTGGGCGGGGCGCGGCGCGTGCGGCACCCATGGAGGAGACGCGGCAGTCAAAGCAACATGAGCGCGGCGCGGCGTGGCGGGGCGGAGCGGAGCGCTGTAAAAGGGCGGCTCATTTTATTCACGAGTACAATTTTATTTTCGACAGGATGAAAAAAGAAATTGCACACATGAAACGCACACTCTTAAAATATTCGGCGAGAGAAAAGCCAGTATTCTTAGCTCTGTTGTTAATTTTATTATTATGTGGGGGAGTGCCTTCAGAGAGAGCATCCGACCCAGGGGACCTGAGTAGAGCGGTTGTTGCTCGTACACCGAACGCCAAACACCACAGGGCTTCGGGGACCTAAGGTTGCAAGAATGAAGTGAAGTGAGCTCCTTCGTGGAAAGTACACGAGCAAATTGCAAATTTTGAAGATTATATCGGTTGTTTTTGACAGACGACTGTTTTTCATTTTCTTTCAGGCTTTTCATAGCTGACACATAACACGTCTAAAACGTAATACAGAAATAGCAACACTAACAACTCTACCATGTAAGTTGGCACAACACAGATTTGCCTTGCAATAAAGTAGGGTGTTATCCCGGTCCTATCAACGCAACAAAGAATTCAACCCTACTGATCACTGATATATTCCAAGCCAAACGAGTTCAGTGCTTTTTGCGGTGATATATTACACTACGAGCAGTGCCCGAGTCCACTCCCTGATCGGCCTCCGTTGAGCCCCCCCTGGTCGGCGCATCCCCGCGGCGGCCAGACCGCAGGCCTGTCTCACAGCGCGCCGCGCCACGTCCCGCGCGGAGGAAGTCACAATGTTGTGGTGCGTTGGCACGCCGGCCGAAAACATGGTAACGTACGGCCCTCAAAATTATGTACTCCTCATCCTCGTGCGGTGGGGTGG
>NW_026267188.1:1187769-1188793 GCF_000697945.3 Frankliniella occidentalis | reverse complement strand
TTGCGGTACGATACAATACCGTACAGAACTCTGCTGTCTCCGAGTTGAGTTGAGTTACCCGGCCACCCTAGCGCTCCTCGAGCCCCAGGTGTCAGTGGCGACTAATTGGCTGCACGACAGAAAGTGAGAGGGAAGACCACCGGGCGGCGGGGGACGAGTGCGAAGCAGAGGGGGGGGGGGGGGGGGGAAAAAAAAGGGTGGAAAGAGAAGAAGAAGGAAGGGCCGGGGAAAGGGGGGGGGGGGGGGGGGCGAGGAAAAAACAAGGTGTGAAGGAAGGAAGGAGAGAAGGCCGAGAGAGTATGGCGTGGAAGGGGGATGCAGCTGACAGTCGGCATCACAAGGCAAAGGTAAACAGCCCACAGCGCTCACAGCACGCCGCCCCGCCCGGCCGCCGCGGCTCCACAGTCCACTTCCCCTGCGCGCCTCGTTTCTGTCCGCCCGGCACTTCCTCCTCTACTCGCCCGGCCGGCCCTACCCTGCCCCCGCCCCTGCCCCGCCCCTGCCCCGCCCCACCTAAGAACGCCTGCCCCGAGTCCGCTCCAATTCGTCGTGTCAAAAACCCTCAGCATAAGGGACCGCTCATCATAAATTATACTACGCTAAGAACACGATACATTTATACATGCACGCACGCGACACTACACTCATTTTTTTTAAAAATGAACTTTTAAAATGAAATGGTTTGAAAATGCTCTACAAGTATACTCAATACTCCAGCCCCCCCCCCTACCCCCAGACGCGTCCCGTGAACCACCACCACATCAAACAAGACTACTCTCTCCTACCCAATCAGGTTCACGGTGCAGCAGGGCGCAGCAGCCAGGGGATCCCCACTATTTGTTCTGCTGCCCCTGGCATGGCAATGGCTTGTCGTACCCCATTCCCCTCCCCGATCTCCTTCCCCCCTCTCTCTCTCCTTGTTACGCCCCTTTCGCTTCTGGCAAACGGCAAGACGACGCGCGGCTGGGCGTTCCACCGCGCAGGGGAATGTAGATGAACTTGTGCCCTCCCTCCTCCCCCCCCC
>NW_026267188.1:1184513-1186614 GCF_000697945.3 Frankliniella occidentalis | reverse complement strand
GGGTGGGCAGTCCCGCTGGACAGCTCTGCGCGACGGGACTGCCGGGCCTCCAGGCGGACAGAGGAGGAGCGAGCCTGGCCTCCTGGACAGCTCTGCGCGAAGGGATTGCCGACCCGAAAGGCGCGAATTCGAGAGTGCTCTTAGCTTAAACGCCTGCCACCAGACTGAATAAAATTTGGGGAATTCCAAGAGAATTTTTTCATTGCTATTAAGGCACTTATTATGAATAGGTCAACAGGTCGACATTGAAACAAAGGCATTAACAATACAAGGACATGGTGCGGTTCGCGTTGCGACCTCCTGCTCCCAGTTTCCCCCATCTCACACAAAAATCTTTAAGAGGGGTTTCCCAATTCCAGACTACAGGCTTGTCTTGTCTCCCGCGGCGAGCCGGTGTGGGGGCCTTCAACCCTTATTTTCCTCCCCCTTTCAAATCAAGCAGGTCGAAAACGCGATAAGAGAGAGAAAGGGGGAGAGAGCGCACCGAGAGCGCAGTAGAGAGAGAGAGAGAGAGAGAGAGAGTAGAGAGGGCGGGGGAGTGCGAGACGTTGGTTGGTACGCAACGTTCAGCGCGGCGTGAAATCGAGCCGTGGTGTACCGGGGCGGGGCGCCGGGGCGGGGCGTGGCGGGGCCGTGCAGCTGGGGCCCTGGGCCGAGGCCGGGCACTTAGAGAGCGGCCAGGACCGGCCGGGCGGAGCGGCAATTTGCCTTGCCGTGATTGGCGTTGGTCCCCTCCGGTGGGCGCGAGCCAGACGCGCCAGCGGGGCTCGCCGGGCTGTGGAAGGGACGGGATGAGACCTTACAGTCGACAAGAGAAAGTACAAACGACAGGTCCGGAAGAAACGTGGAAGTGTCAACAATTTCGTAGAAATATATCTATCTTTCAATATGTGTTTTTTTTATATCACAACTGATATGTGCCCTCCTCCTCGATGACACTCCTCGACATCTCGCTCGCCCTCTCTCTCTCTCTCTCTCTCTCTCTCTCTCTCTCTCTCTCCGCGCCCCGCACTCGACCACCTGCTACCCGAGGCGGCGGCAGCAGCACGCAGAAGGGGGAGGGAGGAGGGGCGCGATAATGTATAGGGGAAAGAGAAAGTAAGGCGTAGAGGGAGGAGGGAGGGAGGAGGGAGGGAGGAGGGAGGGAGAGAGGGGGTGCGAACGGTGGCCAAGTGAATACTGATGGCGAAAAGTGTAGCGCGGGGAGGGAGCGAGCCCTCTCGGCCGAATCGCGTTAAAGATGCATGGAATCTGGGTAAATTAGCGGAAAACCGCCGCGTGGTAGAGGAGCAGGCAGTAGGCAAAAGGGAGGGGGGAGGGGAGGGTAGGTTGGGGGGTTGAAGTGCGCGCTGCAGCCGCACACCGTCTGCCAGGCGACTGCTGGAAGCAGAATGTGGATAAAACAGGATAAATAAAACGCAAACACAAACATGGCATATTTATTGCTGCGAAAACTATTTTAGGGATTTCCTTTGTAAACTCCAACAAAACTAGAATATTTGTGATGCTATAGACATGAAAAAAACTAATTTTCGTCACAGAGGTTGAAAACATAATCATGTTTGCCCCAACTATCACGTAACTGGAATATGGTAATGATGTACTGTAAGCAGGCGGGGCGGGGGAGCGACACCTCGTGGCATTTCCCTTCCACGGCCCCGCGGCCCCTTAGGCCCTCGGGCCGCCGGCCTTGCCTCCGCGCGGGTCGGGTAGGGCCTCCCCGCTCACAATACACTTGATTCCTCCCCCTTTCCTTTGTGCTAATCCCTGTCGAGGCGCCCCGGCCAGGGGCGGCGCCACTACTGAAGAGAGGAGGGGTAGGAAGGGGAGCAGAGGGGAAGGAGGTGGGGGGGGGGTGAAAAATCTGTCGACAGGTTATTGACTATGCCCTTCTCGCGGGCCGGGCGGGCAGATCAGTGTTTGACAATCAGGGCAAAGTGTGACGGCGGCAACGGCAGTCACGGCGGTGACGCTGATCCCAGTGCACACCAGCCATATCCACACTGTGAATGAGGGATGAGCCTAGTAAGAAGAAGAAAAGAAGATGGTGGCGTAGCGTAGCGCGGACCCATAACAAAGCAGAAAGCTGCATCGTGGAATT
>NW_026267188.1:1174035-1183638 GCF_000697945.3 Frankliniella occidentalis | reverse complement strand
CACCAGACACGTATCGGAATTTTCCCATACATTTCTAGGGATTTGCCTATACACTTGGTACTTTTCCCATACACATCTTCCCAAATAGAAAAATTCCTATACATTTATAGGAATTTTCACTTCCGATACGATGTATAGGAAATTTCCTATACATGCGTATAGTAGAATTCCCAACATTTTTTACAGTGTAGTGTCTTTCAAATTACATTTAAATCTTTACTAGCGTACAATCAACAGAAATATATCCGATAACAGCTCCCAAACCTCCATTTGGAAGGGTTTTGTGACCAGGTTATGTCGCTTTGTTATGGGTGCGCGCTACGCTACGCCACCATCTTCTTTCCTTCTTCTTACTAGGCTCATCTCTCATACCGCACACTTGTAGGTGATTAAATATCCATTCGTACAACTAAGAAAGTCGCTGTATGAACTTTTCTTTGAAAATTCACGCACTTGTGCCTCTGTGTGTTGGCCATCACGCACCTACAACAAGTAGTGTGCAACATTCGAACGCTTTGGGTTTCCAGTGCACACAAGCATCTGCATCCACATCCACATGCAGCCGCGGCGCCGCCTGTGCCGATCATCGGCTATAAATTAAATAAATCCCCAAGCAGGCCTCCCCCTCCGCCCCCTCTCCGCATACAGCGGGCGGCTCAGCGCCGCGCTAATCTCTTTCGAGTTGATTTTAAACTCCTCCTCGTCGTGCTGGCCGCCCGCCCCGCCCCGCCTATCAACACCACTTATAGCGAGCAAGTGGCACCGCCCGCGGGACACTCCCCCTCGGTCATTCGATCTGCAGAAGCGATGCCGCTGCTGCCCCACGCGAGCTCCGCGCGCCTCGCGGGCGGTCCGGCGGCCGGGACCGAATCATCGCATTACGGGACAAATAATTCCGAGGATTAGAGGCAGCCTTCGACCAACTGCGCCCAAAAAGACCGTTTCTTGATTAGAGCTAAATTTTGACCCACTATGTTGCTCTAGCAATTTCCTATTACCTTTCAATGCATTCTCAACGAAGAAATTTTCTGTCTCGGCCCATTCTCCATCTAAAAAATCGTATCCAGTTGAAATGAAAATCTTATGCATTAAAGAAACTGCAATCAAATTGCATACAAAATCGCATTTGCAAAAGATAGATTAAAAGTGATCTCACACTCGCAAAGCCTCGGTTTAATGAAAATGTCAAAAAAGATTTAAGTTACACACATTCGACGAACCCACTTGTTGCAAGTTTTTTCAATCATTACTACTGAAGGATTCGATAATCATTATTATACCGGAAAAACAACAGACCGACTGAAAGAAATTGTTATATGCCTCTGCAAACGTATAACAAAAATTATTACACCCTCATAGATCTATCGGTCTTTTATTAATTGTTTATCCAGGGTAGAGTTGAAATTCGAAACAAAGATCTCGCACTTATTTTTACTATACGGGTAATATTTGATCAATTAACTTTTACCACATTGAATGCGAGTTTTGTTTTGCATGATCCCTATGATTTGAGATGTAGCGTACAATCACTGTAAAACGTAGAGTGACCTAGGTTTCACATTGGTGTGACCGAGTGTGACAGACGCACCATGTCACAGGTCGCTCCCCGCCTCCTCGCCGACCCCGAGCGTCAGCAGCCCGTGGGAGCCTCGTCACCGAGCCGCGCATGGCCGCGGGGCAAGACGCAGAGGGGCCAGCGCGAAGCCAGCCCGCCGGGCAGCGCGATGCTCAGAGCAAGCAAAGTCTTTATTCGCTCACTCTCTCGCTCTCGCGCGCTTTTCTCTCATATTCATTGTCAGCTGTTTGTCTTTCCGATTACACAAAGAGTAAGCCACCGCTCTCTCTCTCTCTCTCTCTCTCTCTCTCTCTCTCTCTCTCTCTCTCTCTCTCTCTGCACCGCCTCTCTAGTCTTTCTTTGAACATGATTGAAAGCTTCGCGCTGCCACGAAACTCTCACCGTCCCTAAAAGAGAAACAGTTGTGCAATTTTTTTGTTTCGGAGAATAAGGCAGTACATCATGCCCTCCAGCGGTTCCAAAAGGGCGGTCACGCGCTGCCTGTGACACAGCCATTGCCCCGGGGCGTGGCGTGGCGGTGACTTGATGAGGACGCCTCTCGGACTGGCGCCTCCCTTCTAAAGCTGCGCAAAGCAGAACCGCGCGCGCACGCTGCCTGTTTTCCCTGCAAACAGAATTGAAATCGCTTTACTCGGCGTCCCCGCGGGCGCAGAGCGGCGCAGACCGGCGCAAGACCTTCCCGCGCAGGGGCCGTACGTACAGAGAGGGGCTGTCGTATTTACCGACAGGATCTGGTCTGAATCGGGTTGGCAGGGGTGGGGCCGCGGACACACAACACCAGAGCACCTCCGCAGCACTCGACAACTGTCTTTTTATTTCTCGTAAGAGCCGGAAATATGCACGAAACTCGGTATATTCAGTTTCTCTGCATTAGTTCATTTGCAATTAAGTTTTTGTCTTATGATGAAGAGATTTATTAAAACAACAAAGACGGCCACACAGCAGTGATGGGTATTAGTTTTTAATCGGGTATCTATCTCAATATTATAAGGGTGGTCATGCATATCGGGTGTTGTCGAAGGGTGACATCGATACGTACTCGGGAGGACGCCGCCCCGCCCCGCCACTTCTCGCCGCGTGTGCCCGGGCGGCGCTCGCGCGGCGCTCTCTCCCAGGCGAGGCAGCAGAGCGCGGTGTTGACTTAGCCGGTTGTAATCTGGTGGCCGCGATCGCATCGCTTTGATCCCGAGCGTCCGGATTGCCGTTCGGATTGCCGTCCGGATTGCCCCGACGTTAATTGCAGGATTGTCGCGGTGACGGCGGCCCCGGAGGAGTGCGCACACATGTCGCACGCTCCTTCCTAAAGGATGTGCGTAGTACAAGTACACTGCCGAAAAGGGGGAAAATAAAAAACATGCCAGCGCAATTAGTGACTAAAGCAATGGAGGAGTGTTCCAAGCCGTTACACCTACAAAACTGTATTCTCGTGAATATCTAGTGTTCCTAAGTTTTAAAAAAAAAAAATGCATAAAAGATGTGCCAACTTTACATTAAGACATTAAGTCAAAATTCCTTCTTAACTTTATTTACGCACAAAATTGTCTGAAACGCAACATACGTTTAACTTAGCACGAACGATATTGCACAAAACATACAAATACATCACTGTTAAAATTATTTCATGACATTTTCATTACATGTAATGAAAATAGTAGCTCCATTACATTTTTGAAATGAAATTTAATAATATTTTCATAACGTGTTGTTAAGTTTCATTACGCGTGTTTTTGAATAAACTCGATTTTGTTATAGACTTTGTAAAATTAAACAAGTTGCACAAAAGGATTTTCTCCACCATATATTTTAACACTTTGTGGTCGGGCCACGGTTATGTAATTTCCCAGTTTATGTGCCGCACCGTGTTAAAGTGTACAGGGTGCCGCATATATGATAGTTACCAAGGTTACATCACAAACACGGGTTTGGCTTGCCGAGCTCGGTGCCGTGTGCCACGTCAAATTGAAAATAACGAGTAATTTCGGAATGGTGTTCGTAGTGGTAAAAAATCTAACAATCCATAACATCACGATTTAATAGTTTCAAAAATTTATCAGGATATTAGAGTGTTTCTTTCTTCAAGAATTCTAGTGTCCGGTCCGGGATCGTTTTTTCAGTACACTGAAAAAATACAACAGGACTTTTTTGGTCAGATTACAGTAACATTTCCAACAGTGAGGCCCTCTTTTTTTTTTTGAGAATCCAAACCTGCAATTCTATTAGGTGTTAGACTTGACATAACGGTATAGGCAGTAAAATCACCAGAAAAATGAACCAAACGTAGAGCGTAAAAATTTGTTATTTCGTATGTGTGTTTCCCTCTTTTCTTACCTCATCGTTGGCATCGCGCTGTTCCGTTTATGGCCAGCCTTAAGTTTGTCTAAGAACGAAAACAAATGATCTGCAGGGCGGATGAAAACGGCACCCCGACCCCGGCAGCGCGGCGCGGCACCTAGGTGGGGCACTGGTCGGGCTTCTCGGCGGCCTGGTCTGCGCCCGTGGCCTAGCAGCGGCAGCAGCAGTGGCAGCAGCAGCAGGACCTGCAGGCGGCCTACAGGGCCTCGGCCGGGGCCCCTCTCCTGCTTATGGGGCTTCCCTTCCCTCCTCAAGGCGCTGTGTATACCTTCTGCTATGTAAACTCACGAGCGGCTTACGGCCGGCAAGCGGATGGTCGAGCCGACCGAGGCCAACAGGACAGGTGGCCAACAGAACAACAGTGACGTCCTTATCACAGGCCACAAAAGATCTCCAATTTTGTAATGTTTTTCTAGTCCAACCAGATGACAGCAAAAATTTTATCAATATTTTTTAAAAAATTTATATGATTTGAAAAGTTTGTTCAAGTTTGACACCCGAGTCAGATTGGCCAGAGTCGTTATTTAATTGTTGGCGTGACTTTGCGGAGCTTGTTATTCGAGCGATGATTTCTCGCCGTGTCAGCCGTTTGTTCCGAGCCGGCTGGTGATTCGCTGAGCGAGGCGATACTGAGGGGGGCCAAGGCCCGGGCCCAGCTCAGCTCGGCCGAGCGGAAGCGAGCCGGAGGGGTTTATTGTGTTTCACTCAATCGTGGCGATATCCACCCATCAAAACAACGATCCGGCCCAGGCCAGGTCCGGCCGGCGGGATACGGTCCAAGGATCAGCGCAGCCAATTGCGAGAATGGTTGTTTGTTTGTACTTGATATGTGTGGCTGTGGCTGTCTCATCATCATCATCATCATCGTTTCAAAATTATTGGTGCCATTGTAAACGCCTGCATGGGTGCGTTCGCGCGCTTCAGTCACTATTGTGGTCGCAATAGGGGGACATCGATATGAATAAATGCTAGAGAGATTTAGAAATGGAAACAGTTTTTTCATTTATTACGCTAATATTTTCGTCTCTCCTATATCCTTTTTATATCTATATAGTTCATGTACACTTGATATTTACAAGAATATACACGATTTGAATTAACATATTGGATCTTACATTTGTACACAATAAGATTTGCTTCACAGCATGGCATGTTTGTGCGAACGAAGAACCGATGTGGAGCGATATAACAAAACAAAAAACCAAAGTATAGTGAAAGGGAGCTGAATACATTATTTGTGGCAACAATATGGTGTGCTCAAACCTCAATTTTGAAGTATATTTTAGAGAAAAGGCAGAAGAGACAATTCAGAATACATTACAGTTGGAATTTGAAGTTAAGCAGGAAAGTTAAAAAAATGAAGACTTACTTTACATAGATAAGATCCATCGGATAATAAATTACTAGTAATCAACATTCTTTGACAGTATCTTTGGTCACAAGCACGGCGAGAGTTACACCACCGCAGGAACGATCACATTATACAGAAAATGGTCATTATCCATAATCCTTCTCTAACACAATGTGCTATCGATATATTACTACGATGCACTAAAACGCGAAAAGACAACAAAGCTCGCGCGTTCGCAAAATAAAAAAAACTTACAGGGAGAAGAAAACAACATTAATTTAAAGGTAACATAAACTAAGAAATCGTAGGAACCGCAAATCCTAGGCGCTCTTGCGATGTCAACAATAATAACAGAAAAAGATATAGTAAAATCACAGAGAATTAACGAATATTTAGGAATATTAAGAATAATTACAATCACTCCCCTCAGGCGCAAATAACTAATTTTAGTCTCCGGATATGTGAGTCCGCCTGGGTACTGATCTGGGTAGAAAATACGCAGTTACAAATGAATGACAAAGGTCACCATACCGGTCGCGGTGACTAGATCAAAATTTTAAATGAAAAGGAAAGCAAATGACTCCAACCAAATCCAGTTTTGTCCATCATTGCACGACTATAAGAGCCACTCACCCATGTTTCCGGCTTCAGGCACACAAGCAAAACTAAAACAAGGCCTACCGACAGGAACCACTAAAAGGGGGAAATATGAGGGTATCGTTAACCGGTGAATCAACGACAACAATCCGTCGATATCTCATCACAGTCAGAATCACCCACAAGGAGTGCGAGAGGGCGTCTACTCTCACCGCGCCCACGCCGACACGGACATGGGCGAGAAGGCCGAGTCCAGGGAGCGCGTGACGGCGGGGAGGTGGTGGAGCCCGGGCCGCTCCAGGGCGGGCCTCTTGAGCGGCGGCGCCGCGTCCTGCTGCGACCCGATGAGGGACTCGATGCTGAAGCCCCGGCCCTTGTCCCTCGACGAGATGCTCCTCGGCAGCGCCGTCAGCGTGTCCGCCATGGAGACGGCCGGGGCCGCGGGGACGGACGGCTGCTGTTGCTGCTGATGCTGGTTCTGCTGCTGCTGGTTCTGCTGCTGCGGGGGCGCGGGGGCGGACACAGCCACCGGCTTGTGCGGCAGCGGCATGGGCGCGCCCAGGAAGTTGAGACCCAGCGACAGCCTGGCCAGCTCGGCGGGGGGCAGCAGCGGCACGCCGGGAGGGAGGCCGCCCTGCAGGCCGCCCTGGAGGCCGGCGGGCAGCGCGGCCCCGGGCGGCAGCGGCGACAGGTACGGGTACGGCGGGGTGCCGTGGGTGCGCCCCAGGTGGTGGTGCGGGTGGTGCGGGTGGAACGGGTCGCCCAGGAAGGCGGCCATGGCGGCCGCGTGCTGGTGGTGATGGTGGTGGTGGTGGAAGTCGGGCGGCTGCCGCTTGTAGCGCTTGCGCCGCCGCAGGAAGCTGCCGTTGTCGAACATGTCCTCGGCCATGGGGTCCAGCGTCCAGTAGTTGCCCTTGCCGGGGTTGCCCGGCTCGCGGGGGATCTTGATGAAGCAGTCGTTGAGGGACAGGTTGTGCCGGATCGAGTTCTGCCAGGCGGGGAACTTGTCTCGGTAGTAGGGGAAGCGCGACATGATGAACTCGCAGATGCCGCTCAGCGTCAGCTTCTTGTGCGGCGACTGCAGAATGGACATGGTGATGAGCGCGATGTACGAGTAGGGCGGCTTGACGAGCGCCGAGGACGACGACGACGATGACGACGACGACTTCTTGCTGCTGCCGTTGGGGCTGGCCGTGTCCAGGTCGTGGGAGGCGTGCGAGGCCGGCGAGGGCGGGGGCGAGCCGGCGGCCTCGTCGGCCTCCTTGGGGCTGCGCGGGCTGTGCGGGGTCCGCAGGCTGCGAGGGCTGCCGGGGCTGCCGCCGCGCGCCTCCTCGCGGCCGTCGTCCGAGTCCACGTTGATGTCCGAATCCTCTTCGCCGGCCGAGTCGCCCGAGCCCAGGTGGTCACCCAGGTGGTCACCCAGGTGGTCGGCCATGTGGTCACCCAGGTGATCGGCCAGGTGGTCGCCCAGGTGGTCGCCGATGATGGGGCTCATGGCGGCGGGTCCGCGCAGGTCCAGCGGCTGGTGATGGTGGTGGTGGTGGAGGTGGTAGGGGCTGTGGCCGTCCGTGGTGCCAATGCGGTACCCCAACAGCACGCGTCCGCCCTCGTCCATAGCTAGACACATCGGGCTAACACACAACACTCACTGACACTACAGTCCAGTCACACACGCAGACACTGAGGCCCTGTCGGAGGGCGGGTGGTTGGGGAGACCGTCCGGGGCCGTCCGCGTCGGTCTGCGTCCGGGCTGGGACTGACTGATGCTGCCCGCTCCGCTCCGCGCGCTCTCCCCGCCCGCCCGGCCGCCCCGCCTCCGTCCTCTCGGCTCTGGTGGGCGGGGCCAGGCGCGGCCCGGGCCAGAGCGCCGCTGTGATTGGTGTGCCGGGCAGGCCCGGGAGGGGCGGCACGCTATGGAGGGGGGCCCGGCCCCGGGACCAGGCCGCCCGGCAGCGGCCTCGCCAGCTCCGACTCCGACTGCAGGTACACAGCCATGCGCGCAGCGCGGGCGCGGCGCGCGCAGCCTCAGTACATGCGGCGAATTTCGTCACCCCGATGGAGAAAGGGAGGGTGAACTTGGACTTAAGCCCTCAACAGCCGGAGTGCGTGTGTTTTGCCGTGTGTGGACCCCAGACCTTCCCACATACATAATGAAACGAAAGAAAAAGAACACCCAGTGTAGCTTTTTACGCGCCTAAACGCCCAATGCAAAAGGAAAACAATGCGTTGAAAAGAATAACTTTTTACCCCGCTGACCTTAACGTTATGTTGGTTCACCCTCTCCCGAAACGGCTAGAAACGGCCCAACAACTATGAGGGTTTACAGCGTGCGTGTATAGAGTCTCTGTGTGCGTGTGTGTTTCCCAGTGTTGTGTGTGTTGTGTAAGTGGCATGTGTGCGCGCGTGGTACAACTACAGTTACCATACCGTAGTGGGCGTTGTGAGTCCCGCTGCCAGTCGGTGTTGTCCATTGTATGTGTCCCAGCTGCCTTCCACCACCACCAACAAAGTCCTGTCCGTGTGCCTCATGGCTCAATGACTCTAGTCCATGGGGTCACTAACATCAGTTCTTTACGGACATTCACTGCACTGCACTGCTTCCTGATCTTGCTTGCTTCCTGTCTTCACACTTTTTTTCTACTGCGCACTTTTCTCATTAACGAATTATTCAAAGACAGTTTTTGTTTTCTCAAGATGGTGACCCTGAGGAGAAAGTGCATAGGCTTAAAGAGAAAGCAATGTTGCAACAAGGGGAGCAGCAAGTCGGAAGCCATGACATGTCGAGCTGACTGAGAGTGAGAGTGTGCAATGGCGATCACTTGGCTCCCCTTGCAAGAAACGAATACATCTCCATATGCTTTGCAGAACAGTCAGAACAGCACAGACAGAAGCGATCACGAGGCTCCGAAAATTCATCACATTAACCATTTCCTAGGGCTCATATACAGAAAATGACAGTACGTAATAGCTTATACTAACAGAGCACAAAATACTTAAACACAGCAACAATTTTCTTTTTTTAAACAACGTCTTCGTTTCGCTCTCTTTGCAGTACTTACCTTTATTTCTCTGAGCTTGTTTCACACATGACTCTTACAAACACATCAGCCTATACGGATAGGCCAGTGCGTTGTGAGAAAACATGACTGCACAGAAAAAACAAAGCCAGGACATTGGGGTTGAATGCCTTTACAAACGCATTAAAAATTAGCCGCATTATTGAAAGGCATTAAAACTTAGCGAAAAGTGTTAAATTAATGCCTTTGGCCATTTTCATGCCGTTCCAAAGGCATTCTAATTTAACGCCCCCTTCAATGGCATTATGTCCTCCCTTTGTTTTTTTTCCCGTGTAAACAGAAAAGAAGAGCGAAATTTTAAACGAGCAGAACAAAGAAAAATGCTGCATAATAAGACTGTAATGATACGATAGTGCCATTTGAGTGCGTGAAAGAACTTCCAAAACAAAAAACGGACTGCCCTTCATTTGTTAAAAATTTCCTTTTTAATAATTCCCGATAACACTATTTAAAAGAAATTGAATTCGTTACGGCAACCCATTTCCCTGAATAAATTCAAACTGAAGCTCTCGCGCCCACGGCGCGCTAAACAGAGGACAATTATACAACATCCAATATTTATTTGCATTTCATGCCTCAGCGATATTGAAAAGAAAATCATGATAATCACGAGAGAGAGAGAGAGAGAGAGAGAGAGAGAGAGAGAGAGA
>NW_026267188.1:1167713-1168460 GCF_000697945.3 Frankliniella occidentalis | reverse complement strand
AGGAAAAGAAATTTAAAAGAAATTTGGGGAGGTCTTCCATCGTGTTGTTGTTTCTTTAATCCAAGCTAGAGCGAACTACATATATTCTCCATCTTGCGAAAAAATACATGTGTTACATACGCGGAGGCGCTGGACCACAAAATTATTTTGCCCCGTTGCCCATCATTGAATCAAATATCTTCAATATTTGAGCAGCAGGAGCAGGTCGTCTTGTGACTCGTCTTGTCGTGGCGTGGCGCGGGCTCTGATACCGTCCTCAAATAGGCCCGCTGATAATCCCACACGACTTCGTTGCCTCGGCGAGGCACACACGTATATTTCCTCGGTGTTTTCCGCCCCCCTCCCGCTCTCCCCCCGCCCATTTCACTATCTCGAGATAAATGTTTTTCATCAACCGTCGTTTGTAAAGAGAGAGAGTAAGGAGAGTTCTGTCTTTGCTTATGACACAAGCGAGGGATATGAAATACGACAAGAAAAGATCCGGGGACGAACAATTATATGAGCCGCACTAAGATAAGACCAATCAAGTTCTTGCCCCGAATTTTTTAATTTACATGTTTCTCTTAATATTCGTTTTTACGTGAAGGAAGCATTTAGAAAATGTTGTTTTTCTCTCTCGCAAATATAAAGTACCATATGCATGAGAATGATACAGAATGCGCAGAGTCACACAGAGGCAACAGCAGCCGAGGCCCGCACTTCCGCTGGCCTCGCCTCGGCTTAGCTTGTGTGTTTATCCGCCGGGCA
>NW_026267188.1:1156721-1166988 GCF_000697945.3 Frankliniella occidentalis | reverse complement strand
GAGAGAGAGAGAGAGAGAGAGAGAGAGAGAGAGAGATATTAAAGACACTCCTCGATTATCATTCTGCAAAAAAAGAAAGAAGAAGAAGGGTCGGGCGTCAAGAGGCAGTCGGTCTACAGTACGTGCGGCAACGCAGACCGCGTTCAAAATCGTTCCCATTTCTGTTCGCGCACGAACAGCCGTGAAATAAAAGCAGAGGAAATTCGCCCCATCGAGAGCTATTCCAGCAGAGCCAGCGTGCTCCAGCGCTCGCCTCCAGCCTTCCCGGCGCTGGAGTGCCCAGGACATAAAAACCTAATATGGGTGTTTACTATCGCCGCAGTCGGTAAGGCAAAAGCGCTGACATAAGCACGAGCCACTGCGGGAGGGAGCTAACCCCCTCCCTTCTCTCGTTCGCTCCCCCTCACCCCACCGTTCTCCATCCTGCGCACAAACGCCACCCTCACTTCCTCACACAGCACGACTTTCCGCTACTCTACGTCTACACTGTAGACGCACAACGAGCAATAGAAATGAATAAATACTACATATTGGGGGGGGGGGGGTAAAAATTTGTAATTTATACGCACTGCAAAATGCTCACGAAGTTCAGGTGCGTAGTAGAGACTCTATATTTGTAACCTGGGAAGAATTTTCAAGGCCATCTATTACGCATAACTTAAATTTGTAAGCCTTACGGATAAATAATTCGTAATGCAAATCATATTTGTTTGGTAAGGATTTATTTTATGGGGTTGCAAACAAATGCTTTGCAATACGAAGAAACTCCTGAAAACAATGATTGATGCAAATTCTTCGCAACGAGGCAAAAAGCAAAGGTGTAATATAATGCGTTTGAGGTGGAAAGAACCCTAAAGGTGCTAAAAATTAGTACCCTCGACAGTTATACAGGGTGCGGTGATCCACGCCGTGGTTTTCTTCTGCTCATGCTGTACCGGATTCATGCGTGCAGGCGGGCTTGCCTATCGTCGCTCGCCAGGTCGCCTTTCGGCCCCGTGCAAGTATGCAACCCGTCCGCACGCATGAATGCGGTATACAGTATAAGCAGAAAAAAAAACGGCGCGGATCACCCACCCTGTAATACCCCTGATAAAGGCAATAAACTCTGATCAGTTTTCAAAGGTGTGGCAACAATTTTCATTTTCCAGTGGCTAAAAATGTAGTTCGCAAGCACTCAGCAGTGTATACAATGTAAGGTGACCAGACCACGAGCAGCTTGTCTTTTTTTTCGTTTTTTGTTTTGTAACTTACAGCGAGGCGCACGACGACATTGCTAATTTAAGCCCCCGTCGATACGCCTCGGTGCGCTCGAGGGGCGTGCACGCACGGGGCATCCAGCGCTGACACACTTCCAGCAGTGGAGCACAACAAGAACTGCTGGCATTTAAACTGGCGCAACATAAATGTAATATATAACGCGTTCGCTTGGCACTCCTGCCGCGTCGTCTGCTGTCCTCTCACGCCAAGTTTGGACCGAGTTCGCAAAGCATATTTAGTTGGCTGAGGAGAATCCAGGTCATACGTATGGGCAAAGCAAATCTTCCTAACAACTTCTCCCCCGGCTTCCCCCGTTTTCCCCTTTGTCTCCATACAGCAGCACAGTCCAACTTTTGTTGAGGAACTCTTTTCCTTTCACGCACTCATGCAGGCGTTGCATTTTGGCAAATAGATTTTTCTCTGCAGAAGAGTTGTTATCATTCATACAAAGAAGAAGTACTACATGTTTGTAAGTAAAATTAATGCGAAACAATAATTTTTTTCTGCGTAATGAAGTGGCTTCGAGTAATAGCTGGCAGTTCACTTACTATCATTATACTAAAGAACTTCTGCGTGGATCGCGAAATGAAGTAGTCAGCGTGGGTGAAAACGTGACAGAAAAATAACAAGACTAGAAAACGAGTTTAAAGCGCAACATACGGGAGGTTGACGTTCTCTAGTATACTGTGGCAGGCAAGTCAAGATCCCTAAAATTTGCGAATTTTCTCATTCGCACTGTTTTTGTGTCTCTCTAGTTGTTCTCGTTTCACCCACGCCCACCCCTCGCAGAGCGCACGCCCTACCTAGGAACATCACAAGGGACGAGGCCCTTTGCCCTTTGGTTTGCACACAACACTACAACACTCGGCGCCGACGAGCTCCAATCCTGCAGCGTCAAACAGCGGCGGGCACAAACTTCTCCAGGGCAAACTCCAGCGGCATCAACAGCAGCGGCGGCGCCGGCGGCTGAGGCGACGGCAGTGGTCGCCTGACTCCAGCCACTACAAGAAGACGAGGTACGTCCTGTCCGGCCGTCGGCTAGAGACTGTGTGAATGACACGTCAACGCCTCGACATCGACCGGCCTACATTTGCGCCCTCGCCTGCGCCCGCACCCGGCGCTACCGCCGCCACACGCGGCAGCTGTATCGCACTTACACCTGTGTGCCACGGAAAGCGCAGTCCGCTGCTCCAGTAGGAGCCGCGGGACAAAGCGCTGGTTAGTACAGGAGTACAGGATGGAGAACAGCTGGAGATGCGCTGCCACTGGGGGATTATTGGGGAAGCGCTGCCACTGGAGAACAGCTGGAGAAGCGCTCCACTGGAGAACAGGCTGGAGGAGCGCTGCCACTGGAGGACAGTTGGAGAAGCGCTGCCGTTGGAGAAAGCGACGCCAAGGGCTGGGAGGAGTGTGATCAGCTTGAAAAGGGGGTTATACTTATTGGCGTCTTACGCAACCGCCCGGGTGGGCTCCTCCGTTGTGCGGACCCCGTGTCGCCCTCAGCAAACTCCAGCTCGCCCCAGCCCAATCCAGCTCCTCCACCCCTTTGTACAATCCGAGTGGAGGAGGCCAGATCCCCGGGGCGGGGCCGCGGAGCCCAGTGAAGCCCCAGGGGCTGCAAAGGCAGCCAGCCAGCACGCTGCTGCAGAGCCCAGCCCAGCCCAGCCCGCGCCGCTCCTCGCTGCTCCCCCACCGATTTAAAACCACCAAATTGCCTCCTTGTTGATGGAGCCGCTAAGCGTGTAAAGTTAGGCTCCATTAAACGCCAATTACGCGACCGGGGCCGAATCACCCCCCGCGCCCCGCCCCTCCACTGCTGCCACGCTTCCGGCACCAAAGAGTGTAACAGATGGGAAACGGCACAGACGCCTTACCGACTACAGTCACACTTACAGGCGAAATATATGTATTTATACGTACGACATTTTTCGTGATTATTTATCGTACAACATTTAATTGGAAATATTTTCTAATCCAAGAAAAATTAGCCCGATGTTTAACGAAAGAATATGGATCAAATCAAAAATATTTCTTTATTTTGAAACTTTTTGCCCGCAAACACATATATGTCAAAGCCGTGCGCAAATCGTTAACATGGAACATGACGGTGATTATTATTTTTTTCGTTCCTTCCCTCATTATGTATCTCAACCGTCTCTGGCCTGCTGCTCTGCTGTGACAACATCCCGTGAAATCTTTTACATATATGTCACATACATGTGCACACATGTATGTCACCTACGCTTTGAGCTTGTATGTGCCATACATGGCACTTGTATGGTGACATGTATGTGACAGCCATACATGTGACATACATGTCACAAGCGCGTAGGAAAAAAAGAATAAAAAGAAGAACAAACAAATAAAATAAATATTTTTTTGTTTGTGTTAGGCTTAAATCGATATTTGTTTGAACTCTCTAGTCACACACGGTTTTAAAGTCACTTAAACTGATGATGATGATGTTGGGATTTGAACCCGGAACCTTTGTGTTACGAACCTGGAGCCTTGACCATTCAGCTACCGTAACACAGCTGAGAGGTCCGTGCAGGTCTGCACTCTTATGCTACACAGGATCACATGTAGGCCACATACATGTGCACAGTCGATCTTTCAGGCACTTATTGAATAATCTTACATAGATCGTTTCTCTTCTGGAAATAATATTATTGCTTTGTTCGGAAAAGACATTTAGTCACAATCCTACTAACCTAGGTTAAGACACACAAGACAAGCACAAGTTTTCATACGTCGCATGTATGTGGACTGTCCCCATATATGTGACGATGACACTAACATATAAGTCATAAATTGGTCACATGTATGTGCCGGATGTTTCTCAGAACACATACATGTGCGACACACTTGTATGTGAGTGCACATACATGTCACATGTATGTCGGACCTATGACTTCAACCACCACATAGATGTCTCCGACGCGTGCGTATGGGCGACTTGTATGTCACATGTATGTCACATACAAGGGACTTGTATGTTTAGGGTTTCACGGGATCGCGTTCTATTTCGACCGTATTCTCGCCGGCAGACAAGCAGGAGGCTCCACTTTTTAAAAACGCTTGAGCTCTGCAAGCAGAGCGCCCCGAGCCAGCGCGCGTTGTCTTGCCCTGGACGGGCTTATCGCGTCCCGGAAACCCAGACGCAGCCTCCTTGATGCCCAAACACACACAGGTAACGTCAACGATAATGTTGTGCTCACTCGGCACTTGGACTGATCCTCGAGTCAACATGTCGTCATTTCGAATGGAAAAGAGACGAAGTCGCGGCGGCAAGAAACCCGCGAGCGAAGGTCTGTACTTTTCCGTTGAATGCGAGGCCCATAGCAGCTCGTGGTGATAAAAAGACAAAAGAAGCACACGGCATATTAAAACATTTTAAGCGACATGCTGACGTTTATTTTGAATTAGAATTTTCTTATTTATTGAGAAACAAATAAACGAGAATCCGACGGGCTCCCTTCTCTTTTCGCTGCTATGTCATACTTTTTAGGCGATGCAATGACAGCAGCCATTTCTGAGGCTACACCAGCTACACGAGAGGGGACAGAGGGCGAGGGAGAGAGAGAGAGGGGTGGAGAGAGGGAGGGAAACAGAGACAGAAGCGGGACGGGGTACACAGCTCGGGGCTAGCGCAGGGGCGGAGCGGGCGCTGGATGGTAATAACATTGTAGCCTGGGGAATGTATTTGCATAAACGTCTCTACTTTGTCATCTGCACAGGCCGGGCCGGGCCGAGCCGGGCCCGCGGCGCAGACGGTTGGCGGCGGTGCCCCGTCCAGGGCGCGCGGCTGGAGTGGGCCGGAGCTGGAGCCTCTGGGACGTCCAATAGGGGCCGCGCATTCGGATATTGTTGGGCTGCGTGCCGCTGTTGTAGTATACAGCCTCTTTTGGCGCACTCTCTCTCTGTCTCCTCCCTCCCCCCTCTCTCTTTCTCACACACACACACACACACACACCAGGAGGGCTCGCACCCGCACCCAGTCTGCTGTAATGAAACAAGTTTGTAGTGAGGACCCCCCCCTCTCCTTTCCTACCACACACACACATATTATATGCCCCCCCCCTCTCTCTCTCCACCTGCTCGAAGCCACCGGAGCTATTTGTCTTTGGTGTGTAAACCCCCGAGTGGCGCTGTTTGGAGCGTGCGGCCGTACGTGACGTATCAGGCAACAACCTGCACGACCACCAGCCCAAGCACAACTAGGGCGCAGCGAGGCAGCGTACGTAGCAACAGTGATTGTACTAAAGAAAAATAAAACAATATCAAACAAAACAAAAATTGTGTTTCGATACATTAAAAGAACAGCGCTCTGGAAAAACTTTACGATGGTGACTTCGTAGAATTACGAAGAGAATAAATGCAATTACTGTACACAGCAGTATTTTATGGGCCTGCTTTGCTAGCTTGCTTCATAAATTACAAAGCCTGAACCTTTGTAGTTTGCGAAGGATCCTATTCCAACGCCTTTACAACTACAAAATAATTGTAATTTGAAACACATTTTCTTCGTAACTTGCAAATTAACGAACTTTGTAGGCTTTTAACAGTGGGTGAAAATTTACAAGCCAGTCGCACGCTTTGCGCGACAAGGTTGTTTCGCACAAGACTGGAGACTGAAGAACTACGTTAGCGGGTAGACAGACACAGCCGGCTGACACAGCGGTTTGGGAGAGACAGGGGAGAGAGGGAATGAGCGAGGGAAAGAGAAAAGAGAAAGAGGGAAAAGGAAAGGGCTGCGCAGTCAGACCCGAAATTCAATATAACTGTGCGACGGTTCGCACACATTTGCAAACAACTACGAGCCGAGCAGTCGTCCCCTTGCCGCCGCCAAGCCTCCAGCAGGAGAAAAGGGAAAGGAACGGGAGGAGGGAGGGAGTATGGGGAGGAAGTAGGGGGAGAGGAAGTAGGGGGAAGAAGGGAGTAGGGGGAAGAAGGGAGTAGGGGGAGAGAGAGGAACAGGAGGAGGGTGGCTCTAGAGAGTGTGCTCCTCTCCGCACGGAGGCAGTGGACAGACTAGTGGACAGCGGCACATCCTTGAGTGATGGGAAGGCCCGTTCGCAGGCCGTACGACATGCAGCGCTTTACTGGCCGCACACGTCCCCCCGCACCCACCCCGTTGTACGTGCCGAGTGGGCAGACCCTGGAAAACCATTTGTAAAAGGTTAGCCTTGCTGGCGTCCTTCTAAAGATAAGTTGATATCCGCGTCCACCTCTTACTTTACAATAACATTTACTTTTAATACGTATTGTGTTTGTGATTTACAGTTTAGTCGACAGTTTTACAACACTGGCGTTTAATTCACACAGATTTTTCAGAGAGTATATTGGCAGCTGACACCATGCTGACACTTGTCCATCCCCCCCGTCTACAGTCCTGGTCTTCCCTCCGCTCAGATAAAACATTTACGATTCAGTAGGGAACTGCTTTGCTGCTCGCTTGCTGGTGGAAAAGATTTACAGTTGGAACTGTCAGCTCGGTCGGCTCCGCGCCCCGCCCCCTGCGGAGGTCGCCCCCACCCTCCGCGCGGCGCCTGTGTGGAGGTGGCGCCATTGCCGGCACCGCGCGCTCCGCTCAGCTCCGCTCCCCACCGCAGCGCAGCGTGCCGCAGCAGCACCGCGTTGGTTCAGCCCGCCGCCGCCGGGCCAGGGGCCGGGACCGCCACCGCCATCTTGGTTGCGCAAATAGTTGTGGTCCGGCAGGGGGGTGGAGAGGTGGGGAGAAGGTGGAGAGAGAGAGAGAGAGAGAGAGAGAGAGAGAGAGAGAGAGAGAGAGAGAGAGATGGGGCTATGTGCCCCGGCCCCAGTGCTCTATGGCTGTGTGACCAGACGATATTGGCCGACACACATAAAGGGGAGGAGGGGGTCCAATCGGCAGATTAGATTGGAGCGATGAAACGCTTTGCTGCCACCCGACCAAAGCAGCGCCCCGCTTCAGAGGCGACCGCGGCAAACATACACATGGGAGAGAATTGGAGAGGTATGGCGAGGGAGAGGGGGGAGGGGGGGGGACAGAGAGAGAAGGGGCCTTAGCAAAGGGTTGAAATAGGTGGGACCAAAGCGGTCCAATCCCTGCTGCGCGGCATTCGGAGGGAGTTGAGAGCGAGTATGTGTGGTGTGTGTGTGTGTGTGTGTGTGTGTGTGTGTGAGAGAGAGAGAGAGAGAGAGAGAGAGAGAGAGAGAGAACGGCGCTCCAACAGGACAACACAATTTGCTCAGCGCGTGGTGGCCCAAGGGTGGGGCGCGGCCGTGTTAGGCCCCCTGACGACACGATAAGAAGCGAGAGAGGGGAAAAAATAAAAAAGTGGGTCTCGACATTCTTTTGTCGCCGCTCGCTTATTCCTTTTTTCGCTGCTGCTGCGCTCTGCAGTCAAGCAGCGCCATCGAGAAGTGCCGCGGACAAATTTACACCCCGAGGAGGAAGGGGGGAAAAAGAGGAAAAGAGAGGGAGTGGGGGGGGGGGATTGGAAAAAAGGACAAGTGTCAGTCGGCTAGGATCCTGATAAACGATTGTGTGGCCAAGGGGGCCCCCCTGAGGGTCCCTGTAAGGGTGTCCTACACGTTGGTGAAGGGACCGTCACGCCACGCCACGCCCCGCTCCCTTCCTCGTGTCGGCCCGGTACTTGATTAAAGTCCTCAATCTTTGTCCTTGCCCCGCCCCTCCAACGGCCCTGCTGAGGAGCCCCCCGCCCGGGCTCCTCCCTCCTCATCGTCAGAACGCTCTTAATCTTTGGACCAATTCGATTCGTGTGCGGCGTGGCATGGGCGAGGCGTGCGCAAGACCACACTATAAATTCCGCACATAAAAGGGGGGAAAATTGCTTTCCAAACTAACTGAAAAATCGGGAGGGCTTCGACTTAAATAGAACTAAGAGCTGTCTCAGAAGAACAAGAGGTCTGCAAACTGTTTGGTTTGCAGTGTAATTACCCGGATGGCCTGTAAGAGCATAATTTTGTGATATGTTTGTCATTCGTGATACGACAAAACAATCACCAAAATAAATCGAAATAATGACCAGGGGTCCATAACTTATCGAATAAGCGAATTTTAGGCATCCGTATCTCGTAAACGGCTTGCGTTATTGGCGTTATGCATCTTATGACTTGTTCTCCTGCGCATTTCTGAAATTTGTCATTATACAGGGTGGCCGCTCTGCCCCGTCTTTTTAAAAGAGGTAGACTAGCCCGCCCGCACGACCTCTCCAGTCCCCTCTCACCTCCCCTCGACGTCTGCAAGCGGGCTAGTCTACCTTTTCAAAATGACGGGGCAGAGCGGCCACCCTGTATGCACGTTATTTAAGTAGTCAGTAACGCGAGATAATCACCAAACGTTTAGCTAAAATGATAAGTTACGGACCCCTGACAATGACCAAATTAATGACAAAATAAATTCGTATGTCTCCTCTCTGGCCAGGTGGATACAGTGCTGCGCTGCGGTGCACAAGGTTCGTGGTTCGATTCCACCTCGAGTCGGCGGCTGGTTTTTCGTGCGGCTTGAGTTTTGGTCATCATTCACAGATTATTTCGTCATTAATTTGTCGTCAAACTGACCACTTCCATGGCAAATTAATGACAAAACAAACGCATAAAAATGGCAAATCGACTTGGCATCTATACGAATTTATTTTGTCATTAATTTGGTCATTATTTCGATTTATTTTGGTGATTGTTTTGTCGTAACACGAATGACAAACATATGACAAAATAATGCTGTTACAGGCCATACGGGTACCTCGGTATGTACGCGTGAGAATACCAAATACTTATGTACTTCTTTGTTCGGTTTTTAACCTTATAATAACCTTATTTTCTCAAGGTTCAAGCTGTTTGAAAAAAATGACTTCATTGCCTTATTAATGAAGCTTTAATGTATACAGAAGGCAAAGTGCTCCTTAAACCAGTTTTTCCACTGTACAAATAAAAAAAAAAAAAACCAGATTTCATAAAATATGTAGAAAGTTTCACCGAAATTGTACTGTCTCCTGCGGCGTCGTCAGTGAAACGGAGCGGCGGCCATACAAAAAAAAAGGGCCTAAGTAACACAACAAAAGTTTGTGATCGTCTAATAGGACTCCAGTGACGAATAGATGAGGGAGTGAGCGAGAAAAGAAGGGGGTGGATGGATGGAAGCGTCACTGAAGGCCTCGGCCGGGCGACTCAAAGAAACCAAAGTACAATCAAGAACGGCCGTGTCTGCAAATGGAAGAGCGAGCGAGCGGCGGGGAGCAAAAGGTTGGGGCGGCGCGCACTTTATAACGCGCCAAAGTTGGACCATCATCAATACTCTGGGGCGACACTTTATAGCGCGCGATATAAAGTAATCTGCTGCTGCTGGTCGGGGGAAGCGGTCCATAGCCAGCACAGAGAGAGAGAGAGAGAGAGAGAGAGAGAGAGAGAGAGAGAGAGAGAGAGAGAGAGGATGGGGGGCGGTAGAACGGAAAAGGGAAAATGGGAGGATCGAAGCGAGTGGGTTACAGCTGGGAAAACATGGGGCTCCCGTTAGACCTGACTAAACTATACATATGGATTCCGGCAAAACAGCGCGGAGAAGCGGCAGCAGCCCCGCGCACGAGAGGAAAACATTCCTTCCCGACGAAAATGATCACTTTCATCGAATACTTGCGGAAGCACGCCGATCAGCCCTTGCTTCCCACAGCACCGAACACCTCCCGAGCATATTACTATTACGACTCCTCTCCCCACGGTTCAAAAAAAAAAAAAAAAAGAGAGAAAAAAAAAAAAGAAAAGAAGAAGCGATGAGGGGATTACGGGCAGCGGGCAGCTCAGCCACTGTTGTTGTTCACCTCATTACGGGTGGCAGTTTCACGGCGGGCTGCGGAGCCTACGGATGAGCCGAAGCACTCATTTGTCTCGCCCTCGGCTGCGACTTCTGCCGTCGAGAATGTTCCGTTAATTGTCCCGCGCAGATTATACCACATCCACAAGTGCTCGTTTACAACGCCTCCACCTAAGCCTCTCATCTCCCCCACCCACC
>NW_026267188.1:1138914-1154705 GCF_000697945.3 Frankliniella occidentalis | reverse complement strand
GGGGGGGGGGGGCGGATGAGCTTGACAAGTGCGAACTAGAGACTTAAACTGAAACTTTCTTTATGATTCATTGCTAGGAAGTACTTGTGAAACAAAACATCAATAAAATAAGTTTAATCTCTCATCCGCGCAACCCCAAAAGGTAGAAGAAGCTGTTAACAACCGCCTAAACCACCTAAAAAAGACAACAAAATATATTTTTCCATGCATTGAAAAATATGGCTTCGGAAATTTTTCCGAAAAATATGGAAAAATTTCATATTTTTCCGGAAAAATTTCCGGCCCTCGATCCCTAATCTTTACAAGTCTCCCCAGTTGCATATTTGGCTTTAAAGTAATGATATTTTTACATAAAAATGATCGTTGTGTTGTCCTCTTTCCATAAATACATGTGTTCACCCATTTATGTGCCAAATAAGGTGAAGTCCCGCATGCGGGCGTAAGTTCCGCACCCGTCCGCACGTCCTACGCGGAACTCCGCAGCTTCCGCGCTTAACTGTATAACCCCGCAACCTCCTTGACGCAGACAAATTGGCCGACTCTAAGTAACGTGTTTCTACTCTTGTCACATGTATATGCAACCAGGAAAAGAAATTTAAAAGAAATTTGGGGAGGTCTCTTCTCTAGTACAAACAATAGTCTTCATCAGACATTATACACATCAAAACTGGCCCTTCGAACCAAGTACATTGGCAGGACAATGCCACTCACAAAAAGGCAAGTGATGAAAGAAAATTATGTTTTCCATTGAGGCAACATTTGCATTAGGAGGTCAATTTAATTCATTTAATCCAAAACTAGGGCATTTTAGGCAAGTACAAATCACTTTTTATCACAGTTTCTCTATATATAGAGCATCGAAACGCCATGCTCAGCTGCATGTGGAATGTCCCATTTCGAAGTAAACCATACAAGGCACATGCGAGAGGCGCGCATGCGCGTGCAGATGTGCATTTTGCCTGACGTGCCTATCACACGACGGGGCCTGATGGAATCTGATACGCCAGGCCTCCCTGCACGGCGCTAGATGCGATGATAAGACGCTAAACACGTAACCAGCCAAAATGTTTTGGCAGGTCCGCTATTGTGCCGTCACGCCGATGATCGTCTCGCTGCCGATGGTAATGTTGCACCATTCTCCCTGTCGACTTTTTGTTTCGTGCAGCGATATCGTCGAGGGCGGCCATTCAGAGCGTTCAGCAGCGGTCTGCAAGCGGGTGGCGATAGGTCTTTGAGGGCGGTCGGGCCTCTGGGTCGGGCCTTCTGACACAAAGGTGTGGCGCAGGCGGCAAGCAAAGGAGGTTGGCTGGCAAAGCCCCCCCCCCCCCACACACACACACACAAATACACATCGCTTCACATTCGAGTGTTCAAAAAATTGGGAGTGCAAAAGAAACACATCATAAAGTTGATTAGACTTACTTTGTCTATGTTATTGAACAAATATTACCATATATCGGGCCATATATGCAGAGATTAGAAAATATTATCGATATCTTAGTGTCCCAAAAACCTTCTATAGGCTTACCTCAAACGGAATGGACACCCCTCAGCCTGCTCAGCTCCACAGTTTGCGTTACAAAAATTAAGAACACAGGCAAAAAGATCATGTCGTGCGGGTGGCCACCAAACAGCGAAAAGCGGAGCAGGCAAATGCCGGCATGCAAATAATGCACGTGTGAGAAACAGACAGTGACGGGCGAGCCCGCCCTACCGGCTGGGTCTGCTGTGCCTAATGGGTCGTGTGTTTCTCGGACAATGCTTCATTTTTCTGAGAACGATCGCCATTCTTCCCAGAACACCCTGAACAAGAGGAGGGAGGTATAGGTATATAGCAGGGAGAGAGGAATTGGAGGAGGAATTGCGCACACTCCATGCCCGCCAAACATGCACCACCAACGCATAAAAGTTATAAACGCACAATTTTGATACTTTCATTAAATTCAGAATTGGGCTGAATAGAGCAGCGCAGTTCTTGACGTTTCTGTGAAGTAACTCAAATTGTTAAGTAGATTATACGTCTTAGGCAATACTCTTGTCCATGTTCGCGATCAATCCCTCCTATGCCACGTGTATACGGTTTCGATTTTTATCTTAACAGGATTCACAAATTTCTTCAAGTCGGTGGTGCCCTTTCCTTCATCCTGCTCTGCTCTTAAAGCTCATCATCCAATACAAGCGGCACTCGAAAAGCTAGAAAATGATAACAATACAGAGGGTCAGCTCAACTCGAGCGAAGACAACTGATGTGCCGATAGCGAGCTGCAACGGGGCAGCTAAACGGCACGAATTAGCGTCCAGTGCGCCAAGCACGCCAAGCACACCTCAGTGCGGTCCAGCCCGGCCCAGCCCAGCCCGGCCCAGCCCGCACACGCGAAGGAAAACAGCGCAGGCGGCGTCTTTGAGGTCCAGCGGCTGGAGGCTGGAGGAAAGGAAGAGGGGTGGGGGAGAGGAGGGGGGGGGTCACACACGAGGATTAGCCACCCACGTCTCATGCAAAGTAGAGCTATAGGCGACCCCCCGGACTGCTGCTGCAGCTTCAACGAGGCTAAAGACTTATCGCCTAAGACGATATATTCTCACAGGTTTTGCAGAGAAAACTAAACTTGTATCTACAAACTACTACACCCTTGGGCATTACGTCCTGCAGTTAAGTTTGGCTCAATTTCAAGCAGTAATGGTTACAAAATTCCATGCATATTTATTTTAAAACTGGACAAGACTATGCACAATTTGTGCAAAGTGGACATGGTTATGCTTCATATATGAATGACTAGGGCTGATTAAAATTTGTGCAAGTCTTATAGTGAGAACATATGTGCGCAGCCCACAAAAATATCATTTCAACTGCGAATCGAGTAAGAAAATGTATTGAGCCTTGCTCGCATATCGAGTCCGAGAGTCGGTCGCACCTGCAGCTCTTCCCACCAGCCGAGCCGGCCGGGAGGCGGCCGCCAAAGCGACTCTAGGCTGGGGCCGCACCGCGCAGTGCAGCAGTCCCAAACAAATTTCATTGTGTACGCTAACTCTCACAACACGCCAAGCTGCCGCTGACCGCCCCGGCCCCTTTGATCCTGCTTCACAGAGCACGAGAGAGAGAGAGAGAGAGAGAGAGAGAGAGAGAGAGAGAGAGAGAGAGAGAGAGAGATCAAGGCTTGAGCCCCAGCCGGCAGACGGCCGCGCTGGACTCGGTGCGGTGACAAACATTTGCTAATCCTGCAGTGCACCGGGGCCGCTTATTTACAATCCATCCCATGCACAGCACAGTATGACAATTTAGGCGGTGCGCGCGGTCCCCGCGGCTCGCCAGTGGCTAAGTCCCAGCCGCCACCCTAAGAAATACCCAAACACCTTGATTTTTCCGAGGAAACGTTCTGCCTTGTTAATTTTCATTATATATTGGGCCTTTGGTCATACCTGGTGCGAGAAATAGTCTGTGTTATGTCTGAAATACGACTTCCCGAGCGATTTGTTGTGTCTCATAACCTTTTTGTACCTTCGTGTATTTCTATTTATTACTGCAATTTTCGCAAAGCTGCCGTTATTTATCGATGTTCTACATAAACTCATGTTATTCAACTTAAAATGACTGCAATTTCTCAAGCTGTCAACGAGATCATTGCCTTGATTTCTTCAAACATCAAAGTGCCATTTAACAACCAACCTGGGGTCATTCTTTACATCTTTAAGACAGTCATCTATTTATCTCACACTTTCCTTTAATAAGTTCAACCTTGATTTGGATGTAACCATCAGCTCTGTCTGTACTGATGCAGAAAGAATCACCTGCTTAATGTGAATGTGCCATGCCAAACGACATCAAACATTAGTTGTACGAAAACATCAATAAATGCATGCTGGTTTGTTGACTATTATAAAAGTTTAGGTGTATAGTAATAAATAGAATGAATAAACTGCTATATTGTTTCTTTAAATTTTATTGTATTAAAATGCATGCATCATTAAAAACTTGAAAATTTGTCACTTTGGCTCTTATCATTTAAAGCTTCAAAGTTAAAAATATTTAGTCTATTCTGTTATGACTGACACCTTGTTGCAACTAACAACAGCAATACAAATTTTCATATAATTTATCTTTTCACTGAAACTTTTATTTAATAGTCAACAACTAGCATGCATTTATTGATGTTTTCGTACATCTCATGTTCTGATGTCGTTTGGCTGGCATGGCACATTCACACTTAGCAGGTGATTCTTCCTGCAACAGTAAAGACACTGCTATCTTCTAAACTAAAGTACAAAAGTAAAAAAAATCGTTTCAGTTGTTAAATTGTACTGACATGACATTCTTTTTAACATAGGCACATTAGAGGTATGTGAAGTGGTTCCTGAGAAATGCCTAATTGTGTGTATTTTTTAATCACAATTTTCCGGAACCTCACACGATGAACTTTTTGATTTACAATAGCCAACCTAGGCTTAAAATGAACCTAAGGTGAGGAGGAACAAACTTATGTTCACGAATGTTTAATTTTGTTCAGACTTATATATTACAGATTCAAAAAACTGAAATTTTGGGAAATTTCTTTGAAAAGAATTTTAATGTTGGTTCCATCTACATTGTTCATGTGGAAGTATGAATTAAACTTACAATTTAGAAACATACGTTTGTACCTATTATCCTTAGGTTCATTTTAAGCCTAGGTTGGCTATTTTAAAACTAAAAGTTCATCGTGTGGACTTCTGGAAAATTTTGATAAAAAAATACACATATTTGGGTATTTCTTGGGATCAAGTTCACACTTCTGACATTTTTCTATGCTAAAAACTAAGTTATTTCAATACTATTTGAACCATTAAAACCGTTTTTAAGTTTAAGGTTTGGTTTAGGAGATTGCATTTTCACTTAACAATTGCCTTTAAAGAAAAGTGTGAGATAAATAAACTGTCTTAAAGATGTCAAGAATGACCCCAGGTTGGTTGTTAAAGGGCACTTTGACGTTTGAAGAAATCAAGGCAATGATCACGTTGACAGCTTGAGAAATTGCAGTCACTTTAAGTTGAATAACATGATTTTATGTAGAACATCGATAAATAACGGCAGCTTTGCGAAAATTGCAGTAATAAATAGAAATACACGAAGGTACAAAAAGGTTATGAGACACAACAAATCGCTCGGGAAGTCGTATTTCAGACATAACACAGACTATTTCTCGCACCAGGGATGACCAAAGGCCTAAAATATAATTAAAATTCACGAGGCAGAACGTTTCCTCGAAGAAATCAAGGTGTTTGGGTATTTCTTATATTGGCAGCTGGGACTTAGCCGCTCGCTGGCGAGCCGCGGGCCGCGGGGGCCGCGCGTACCGCCAAATTGTCATACTGTGCTGTGCATGGGATGGATTGTAAATAAGCACCGGGGCCGCCGCGCCGGACATCACACACCCCGCGCGGTCTCGGCCGGATATCCTAATCCAGTCCTGTGCGGTCCATCGGAGCCAGTCAGTCAGTCAGTCAGTCAGAGGCGGCTGCCGGCCAAAGCCAAAGGGCCAAAGAAAAATAAGAGCAAATCGGCGCGGTACAATTTTTACTCCCATCCCGCTATACACGTATGCATGCAATGCGTTGCTCTCCCTTCCGGCTACCTCATAGAGAAGAGGAGCGGTGGAAAATGAAAGGTAAACAAAAATTTACAAAACTAGTTTTTAAAACAATTATAGAAAAATGAAAGGTAAACAAAAATTTACAAAACTAGTTTTCAAAACAATTATAGAAAAACAACAGAATAAACTCCAACCGTTTTAATAGAAAATTTGCTTAGCAACTACTAGAGTCTTGTGCCGGTGCTGCTCTATATTACCATACGAAAATCTTTAATGGTACTAAACTTTTTACTGGTACAGTATTACGAAACGTTTCTCTGGTAAAAGGTTTAGAGGGTGAGGGTACTACTTCCTGCCCCGGGCGCAGCTGGAGCCCGCGAGGTGGGCCGGCCCGCTCGTCACTCCGACGCAGCGGGTTGCCTACCCGCCCGCCGCCAGGCTGAGCCGCCGAGCGCGCGCCACGCCCAATCGATACACTCTCAGGTCGATAGCATTGCGGGGGCGTGCCGCCCGTGACGCGGCGCGCACACCTCCCTTTATTACCTCCCCCCGCTCCAAATGCACCACCAGCCACCCGGCCAGTGAGCAGCAAGCCCATTACATCCGGGAGGGAAGAGGGCCGAGCGGGGGCGGGCACCATAGGGAGGGTGGCGCAGTGGTGGTCAATGTTATGTGATATCGCACATTCCACCGGCGCATTCCACATTGCCAACATGGACGCCAACACAGGCGGCGGGTCAACCTCCCGCGCAGCTCGCCGGCACTTCATACTACCACGCTTGGTCGCTCCGGCCGGAGTATGGAGCAACAAAACGCGCCCCGTTTTTAGAACGTTCGCTTCTAAAAACATTGGACATTACTTTTCTAGGTTTAGTTTTAGTTATTTTCTTTTGCTCTGCTAATTACATCTATTTCCCTCATCTTTCACCAATAAAGAAAATAACTAAGCTATTTATTCTTAGAGCTATTTACAATAATTTGAATGATATGACTGCTGTCCTACTGTCACACAAATGTAAATGTACGAACACGGGAAACGGCAGAAGCAGGTTACCGCCGTTCATGTTCAGGAGTACCACGTATGCGGTGATTTTCGGTGGCTGTGGCTGCAGAGGACGGGGAGCAACTACGCAAACAAAATATTTCCCCTCGGGTTTCCGTTTCGCGAACCGCTTTAACATTTTCCCATAGCATGCATATACCCGCCCGGCACCAACGAATTCATTTCGTCGTCGTCGTTCAGCGGCGGGAAGCCACGGAGAAAGGAAAGGAAGCGTTTGAGGCTTGAAATTCGAAATTCGAGATTTGTTTATTGTCAAGTATGTCACTGAGCCGAATGGACAGTTACAACAATACAACAACAATATTCAAATTTACAAAAATAATGCCTGAAGCGGCTTTTATCAACAACAAAAAAATCATCAGACCAATCGTAAAAATGATATCACTTTTAACAAATTGAGAAAAAGCCCTCATGCTCTTATGGTACTTTGGTTACATATTAGTGGAGAAAGGGAGAGGCAGGAAGAAGGGGGTAGGGAGGAGGGAGGAGGGAGGAGGGAGGAGGGAGGAGGGGAGAGAAGGAAGAGGCAGGAGAAAGAGGAGCTAGAGAAACACGGCGACGGGCGACGCGCATGCGCCGGGTGAAATCCAATAACATTTTCCCGCTCGCCTTTTCATGTCACTCGTATAATAATAAAAAGCAAAACGGAGGAGTCTCATGTCAGTCCGCGCCGCCGGCGCACGCGTGGGCATGTGTGCGCATATCGACCAGAACCGGGAGAAAGGAGGAAAAGGAAAACACTGAAAAAAATAGAGGGCGGATAATAACTCGCCCGGGGATTGGTGAATTTCATTTCCAGTTGGTATAAGCTCTACGGCGGGCTGGACGAAGCGGCCTGTTTACCGTGGCGACATCACGACATCAAAGGTATAAAACGCTTTCTTTATTTCCGGGCCGAAACTTTCCCCTGGCTGCCGCTCCGCCGGGGATTGTCGCGCTCCGCCAGCGGCGGGGATAACTCGGCGAGCGAAAGGCACTTTGATGTGCTGGAAAACATTATGTTGCCTCCTAATGGCTGGAGATTTTCGCTGGAGAAAACGTTCGCCAGCGTCGTCTGCTTGTTTGGTGGGAGCAGCGGCGGCGTGGAGGAAAGGGAAGGTGGGGGCTGGACTTGCCTGAGCGACTCCAAGGTATTCCCGGCTGGTCCCGCCAGAGGTAAAGGGTGGCTTTGTAATCCGCGCCAAAGCAGGCGTGCCAAACTTGAGAAGACGACGGCAGCAACGACATGAATAATGAAAAGGAGGAGAAGGAGAAGCAAGGGCGCGAGTTTCGAGGCAATAAAACAGTATTATTTCCGTTAAGTCAACTGGGACTTTACCCCCACCGGTTAAGGTAAGCGGCAAAACACGAGGGACGGGCGACGAAAATTACAATCCAGCGGAGTAATAAAATAACATTTTCCACGAAAGACGAGTTGGGCGTCGTCGTGCTTCATCATCACCGAGACAAGGACGAATACGACGGCGGCGGTTGCGCTTCCGCATCTACGCACTCCTCGAGCAGGCGGCGAAGGCTCTTCTCCTCCAGGTTGCGACCTGCGGCGGATGGAGAAGGACATCGTTGTCACGGTGTGTATACTACTCAAAACATGTTCAATACGCCGGTGCGACGGTCGGACGCACAACACTCTCTCTCTGTCTGAACGTCGCAAGAGAGGTCATTTTAGGCGAGGGTACTCTTTCCACGACTTTGCACTTCAAGTCAGGGCTGTGAAAATAGTGTTTAGGAAAGACCATGATAAAAGTCGCATCCCGTTGTGGACTTACTTTTAAAATGCGTCTATAGAGATCCTCTACCATCATCACTGACCTCAATTCGAGGGCCATGAAAAACGCACCCCGCCCACCGCTCGCCCTGTAAAATGATTTGTCAAAACGGTTCTCTGAGACTCACCGATGAAGATGAGCCTGTCCCGGTCCAGCCCCTCGCCGCCGCGGGCCGCGTCCGGCACCGCCTCCAGGTCCCACGTCTGGTACACGGCCTGCAGCAGGTGCGGCGCCCCCTCGAGGTTCACCACGCCCTGTGGAGCAAGAAGAAACAAAACAAGCTCGTTGTTATTCAAGGTATACATAGTCGGTGCAATAAGAAGTTGTAACACTTGGTAGCAGCGCGAGCCCTCGCGGTGCGCAATCCCATCGTGTATTCCACTCGAACAACGGCCTCTGCTAGTCGGCGGACCGGAGCCGTCCCACGGCCCCTTTCTTCGGCGCCAAACAAATAGCGACTGTTTGCTGGCCGGCTCTGTCAGCTCGTTGCGGAGGCGTGCACGCGACATTGTCCCAGCGCAGCGCAGCGCCCCACCCCTCTCAAGTGCGCGCGCGCCACTTCTATTAAATACTTATTACACCAGCCCCGCTGCGCGCGCGTGTCGGCGTGGACCAAACGCGTCCAAATTACACGCCGCAGAGGTACCAAACACGACGTCACGAAAAGGAATCGCCATGGAAGATACCCAACTGTAAACGTTTCGTCCAATAATGGATACTTTTTCACAACTTCCGAGAGTCGTATGTGAAATTCTTTGGACGGATGATCTCTTGCTTACAAACTGCCAAAACAATTTTTCTTAAATACAAATCAACAATGGTAAAGGGCCACCTCTGCTTGTGTTCTTATTTAATATACATTACCATATTTCTAATTTTCAAATTTTCTGGTTACTTAGTCGAAAAGGAGGACTAGAAAACATAGAGTAAAGAACCACCCATTATGCTTTTGTTTTTAATTTCATGTCACTAAAAGTTGAAGAACTTCCAAATTTTCTAATATGTTTCCTCAAAAACCCAAATCATATTTATGTCCACCTCACCCCCCCCCAAAAAAAAAAGGAAATGGAAAGGGTATTGAAGGAAAACAAGTGGAAAAGGACGAGATCACACCAAACTGAAGGGGACTTTGATGATAATCGCCGTCGACTTACACCACCCGAGTAAATATATATTACGGTCACGTGTGCCTGCCGCGCGGCGAGGCGCGCGGGGGCGGCGCGGGGGCGGAGTCAAACAGCGCCATCGTATCGTGCGCGCAACACGGCCGTGCCTTGGGCCGGAGGCGCGAACAAGCAGCGTGATATTGGCTGGCGGGCCGCGTGCCGGGCGCGTGGCGCCACGCCCCGCCGCACGCGCCCGCGGCGCCTCCGAGTGTGTGAGAGAGCGAAAGAGAGAGAGAGAGAGAGCGGGAGAGGGAGGGAGAGAAGATACGCCTCTCATTACAAGGGCCCGCACGCGACTCGGCCCGCTAAAACACGACCCCGACACCCCCGCGCCGCGGCCCCGCGGCCCCGCAAAGCGCCACGCGTTGAGCTCTCCGCCCTCTGCACTGCACAGCGCGCCGGCGCGGATCAAACAAAAACAAACACGGTTATTAAATACCTCGGGGTGTCATCGAAAACTATGAAGCAATTGTGTCATTTCTAAAGAATGCAATTTTAGTTTTGTTTGTGACGATGAATAATATGCCACATTGCGAAATTTCCCAATTCCTTGTCTAAATGATTGGGCACCCTTTGTGTGTGGTCTGGTCGGTCCCCGGCGTTGGCAGCAGTAAGGAAAGGGGTTTATGGGGCCCACTGGAGTGCGCCGTGGGGGAGGAGGGGGAGAGGGAGGGAGGGTCTCAACAACTGAGGTGGTTGCGGAAGCGCTCCAGAGGCGTTGTCGCAGCCGCTCAGGCACGTGATAACGACGCAGCCACCCCTCCAGCCACCACCACCAGCCCCCTTTCCCTCTCACTCCACCCTTTCTCCAGCGGGGGGCGGCGCCGCCGCATTCCTGTGTCGCTGGAGGGAGAGGGGTCGAGCCACACCAGCAGCCGGAGCCTGGAGTCGCGCCTCCAGCACGACGAGACGTCCGGTCAATACGGCGGCTAGTGGGCGTCGGCGACGGCGGTCGTGGCCGTGGTGGCAAATGATTGACTCCACGTGCGCGCCCGCGCGCGCGCGCTTCGTTTTTAAAGCGTGCGATATCAAATTACTTTTAATCGACTTTAAACGTGAGGCAGACTCACACATTCCCCACCCCCACCCCTCGCTCGAGACTGAATAATGATTACCCTGCGCCGGTGTCGGTGCAGCTGGTGGTGGCGAGGGGAGGGGAGGGGAAGTGGGGGTGATGCGCTAATGAAAAGCTCGCCACTCGATGGGGTGGTGGTGTGGTGGGAGGAGGCGCAGCGAGGCGCCAAGCCATATCCAACTCCGCGGCCACGACAATCCGTTTAAAATTAATCTTTTGCGCCCCCATCATGCCCGTCGTATGGGTACACTCTAAATGGCATGGGACAAATTTTGACCATATCATTGTATAAAGGTGCGTTGCACGTTCTGTGTGCGCGTCTTGCAAGATGCAATTTTGAGTAGGGACAAATTTTTACCTCAGCTGCACAAATTTTTTCCACTGAAGATCCGCTTTTCGACTGTCACAACCTCGGCCACTACACAAGCTTCGGTATTGAATCTTGTGAGATAAAGGCAGACGCATTTAGGCAATAGACCATTCCACCGAATATAGTTTAGCCGAATGGGGGCTGGGGGCCGCTGGGGGTGGCTGGGGCAGTTGGCTGGCTTCGGTAGGGGGGAGTTGGTATAAAACTAGAAAAGAAAAGAACCAATTACGCCACGATAGGACGCCGGGTATAGACTGGCGGGGCGGGGCCGGCGGCGGGGCGGTATACGTATTCGAACCCCGACCCCACCGGTAGACATTCCAAGGCGCTTGCTGGTCCCCGCCGCGCCCCGCCGAGCCACGCACTGGAATGTCTATCTGCAGCGGTGTCCGTTATGACACGAGTGTTGTTGTCTCCCAGGGGCTGGGGGGCGTGGCCGGGCGGGGCCCCATAGGGCGGAGGGCGGGGTGGGGCCAGTGGTGGGGCCGGCGGCGAGGCCTCCACCGCCTCCGCTGCCACAACAATCGACCCCCGCACCGCCACCTCCGACTGCTGGCGCTATATTAATATTTTGGGCGGTGCGGAGGCTTCCTTATTGTTGTGTTCGCCCAGCTCGCCCAGCTCTCCCGCCCGGCTCTCTGCTGCTCCCGCCGCCCGGCCCGGACGCCGCGCCGTGTCCCAAACCACCCCTGTCCCCTGACCCGAAAGGAAAGTGGCGATCGTTCAGGCAAACCACGTGCCTGTCGGGTAGGGGTGTAGGGGGTGGAGGTAGGTAGGGGTGGGGGGGACCTGGGATCGGAAAGTCGGAAGGACATATCATGCGAGCAGACAAAAATGGCGCCTAGCTATAGAGTTGCGCATCATGTATCATGGGTACACATGGGCACACTGTATGTCATTTATAACCCCTGCGGCTCATTATTGATGCCTATGATTTAACATGGGAGCGTGACCACCACATAGTGGTAATTCCGCAGGGAACGTGTAAAGGGGTGAGTTTTGGATGCCAAATTTTAAAATTTGATAGGATGTTTTATATTGGCCTCACAAACACAAACTTACTACCGAACACCGAAACGTAAAAAGGAGCTGCATGGAGAAGAAAAGCGACGATGCAGAAAACCATCGTGCGGGACGCGTGAGAGAGTTACCCCACATTCATAGTACGTGCCGAAATTTGTGTACACGCCCCTAAGACAGCCCAGCCCAGCCCCTTGATTCGCCCGTCCTTATAGGGGTCCGCGGCAGAATCCCTTCCTAATGGAGTGTGTCCCTCTGGTCCCCTCTGGTCGGCAGCGAGACCCGGCAGCGCAGCGCAGCCCCTATCATGCAAAGCAGCGCCACATTCTCCGCTTATAAGGGCGATAGGAATGCGGTGTGGGGTGGGGAGGGGCGCTTAGGCCCCTCGGCCCCTCGCAGCCCGACAATGCCGTGCGGCCGCATGCTAACCGTCGTGTTTGCGACGATTCCCCGCGGCCGTAGTGTCACCGCGTCACCGTCACCGGGCCAAAGAAAAATAAAATATATGAAATAAAAGTGAAGAGCGGAATTATTGCGCAGCTGACAAGTATGAGTGAGTAGTGTATTGGGGATTGTGGGCGAACCGCGCTAAACTGGTGAAAGTCTATGAAGAGCGCAGATCAGATCCTCGCGAATCAAACCCGCCCCAACATTATCAGCCGCCGCACCCCTGCCACCTATATATACCACCACCATCAGAGAGGGGAAGAGAGAGAGAGCGAGTGAGAGAAGTGCTGGGGAGGGTGGCGCGGACGGACAATCGAGCGTCAAGCTCCTCTGATGGAGAGGAGTGGAGGATCAAGGGCTGGTTCCCTTTCATTCTCGTTCAACTTTGAGCGGCATCAGGCGGCGCGCGGGCCGCGGGGCCGCGGGGCCGCCGGTGGCCGCGCGCGTCGCGGGATGAGTTTTGTTAGCCAGCTGACGCAGTTGGGCTTCGAGTGGACAACACCCTGTTTGCGCAAGCAGCGCAAGCCGTGGCTCTAATTGAAACACAAAAACGGCGGGGGCAGCATCTGCAATCGCACCATTATGTGTGTACGTGATATGCAATCACGGGGAGACGAACAAAAACTACACACAGACATATCATCAATGTTCAACACACGAAAACATTACTTATCGCCCGAATGTGAAATGGCTAGGCTATGTGCTGCTCTGCTCTCGCTGGCAGGGCAGGCTGCAGATGCTTGTCTTCTCCTTTCTGCATGTCGTCTTTTGGGGCACGTACGCGACTACACACACACACGCACGCACACGCGCACACGCACACACACAAACCCTTTTCGCTTTTTGTGCACGGCTCCATGCGTTGCGGCTCCTTCGGTCGCAACCCGTTTCCTTTTCCGAGTGAGTAATTATTCAAGACCGCTGGAGCCTTTGCCTGCATGGATAGAGAGATGGCGCTGCTGGAAGCGCATCTGCTCTCTCCACTCCAGCGGAGCAGCTCCGACAGCGGGCCAAAGAGGCATGCCAGGCATTAAACGATTATATTCGCCAGAATTAAAAGTGAAACCCACCAAGATGTTTTTAGTGTTATTGTTAGATTATGGTCTTCAAAGGGGGACGACAATTTCTCTAAAGAATGATTTTTTCAAGATGATAACAGTGAACTACCCTGAGAAAACCTTTCCCGAATTGATACAAATTGTACGCTCAGCGTATAAACAACATGTAGAAGTGCTATATGAAAAATAATTTTAAAGAGCAAAAATGCAAACATTTTTGGCACACTCCACTTTTCAAGACAAGTAAATTTAGATTAGGGAATCTTTCAGACTTCTTAGTACGACTTCCTCGCTACCCTACCTGTACTCTCACCTAAAGGTCCTGTCGTGCGATGAAAAGAAACATGGGGAATTACATCATCGCGTATTTTGCAGCTGACAAAAACGACTCGCCAAAGACGACGCCGCAGCAGGGGTCCAAACGATTTAGATGCAATACGGGAAAAGCAAAAAAATCGAGACATAAAGGCAAAAGAGGAATAGAAATAAGTCCCTGCACCCCCAGCGGGGCGGAAGCCGCGCGCGCGTACACACAAGACAAGTTTTCCGTAAAAGCCCCAACATGAATTTAACGTCAACAAAGGATCAAAACGTCAGCATCAGCAGCCAGCAGCGGCTCTGTCCGGCCATGTGTGTGCGAGCTCGCGCGCGGCCGGCCGGGCCAGCGCTGCCGCTGCTGCTGTTGCAATCTCACTGTGGGTCTTTAAGACTTCATAAAGCGGAGGCACAAAGGTACGGCGCAAGGCACAAGCAGATCAAGATCCAAGCCGCTCAATCCGCGGAGCTGGAGGAGGGGGGGGAGGGGTGTTTATTGCGCGAGGCAGAGGCGGCGGCGCGGAGACCAAAACGCCTTTCCATTTAGAGCGGAGGCTGGCGGCAGCGCGGTGTCACAAGGGACACAAGGAGGATAAAGAAGCAGGAAAAGAAAAAAATAGTGAACGCTGATAATAGAAGAAGGAACAAATGACATCCATATTGGCTGCCAACAAAATTTGTAGATAGGTACGACCTTTCTACATACACCAAAAGAGTAGGCCTATCGATGATGACGGTCATTTCAACGTTATTGATATATTTTCCGTGACTTATTTAGTCCCCAAAATCGACGTCATTTCGATATACGACGTAGAACACACAGAAAAATTGAAAGCTGCAGCAAACGTCATATGGTTACCTCAGGAACAGCCATAATGTGATGGTTGAGACAACATTAACATGGCGCATTAGGACAGAAATATGGATCCAATAACTGTAAAATAGTTAATTTTCCGGCCGGAAAGTGGCATTCCGGCCTAAATGTATAAGATTTCCGACCGTATTCCTTCTCTTCGGCACTCCGACCGGAATCTGTTACGATTTCCGACCGTGTCCCCATTGTTTCCGGTCGGAGTCAGAGTTTCCATGACTTCCTCCGGCCAGGAGAACAACTTCCGGCCTGAACATCCTCCGGTCGGAACATTCTTCGGGCGGAACAACCTCCGGCCGGCGTCTGGACTACGGCCGGAAAGTGTTCCAATTTACGGGCGGAGGAGAATTACGGACGGAACTAATACGACCGGAAGAGTTACGGCTGGAAATATAACGACCGGAATTTTCACCCGGGTGTTCCAGGAGGTAACCATACGATGGTTGGTAGAGCTCTTCATTTGTCTATGGGTGGGTGAATTGACATTGAATTTCAGAGTTGGGCTCATGAAGTCCGTAAATCCATGTGATTCGCGTACACATTCTTGAGCAGGGGCCGAAGAATGGACCGGAATAAACGACCCACGCAGCTACAATAATAATGTTGCAAACATTACATTCGGCCAATAGACGCACGGCGAGGATTAGGCGGCGTATGTCCGAGAGCGGTTGGGCCGCAGCCAGGTAACTCTGGAGCGACGGCCCTCGAGTTGCGCGGTTCCTGCGCGCGTCCACACCTGGACGGGATCCTAATCCCCCCGACCATCCCGGGCGTGTGCGCCGTGCCACCAGATGGGATGCGGGGGGATCCGTGCGGGAGGAGGAAGTGCGGTCGCTGCGCGTGTTAGCGAAAAACGGTGGCGAAATAACCTCCCCTCATATCCCATATACCCGCACGTTTGTGTGTGTGTCCACGTTCCGTAAGTAAAAATAATAAACACGAGAGAATCGTACACACACAACTAGGTAGCTAGCCAGGAAACTCTCCACGTCAGCGATTCATCGTTGCTGCGAATCACCTACCTGGATTACAGTGGCCTATTGGCGAGGCGCGAGACTGGGGGCGGGGGTGGCCGG
>NW_026267188.1:1114321-1135669 GCF_000697945.3 Frankliniella occidentalis | reverse complement strand
GGGGGGTAGCGGAGGTAAAGGCGGGGAGAGAGGAAGGGTGTGATCCCGTTTATCATCATATTGATTCGGAGCTCGGCAGACGGGTCTTTAGGTGGTCACGATGGTCACGCGGTGCGCTGCGCTGTGCGGGTGGCGCACCCATGACCATCCATCACCAGGGCAGCTGACCGGCGCAAATGATATGTGGTGGTGCGGTGGGAAAACGACGCGACGGGTGATTCATTCGCCTCAAATAACGGAAAATTGCAGAATATCCGTTGTTATCAAGGGGTTCGTACACAAACTACTACGTCACCGGCCTAAAGGGGGTCAACTCCGTGGGTTATATGGACCGGGTGAAACTGTGGATACGCAGCAGATGTTGCGAGATTGCATACTCAATACGGCCGCAGGGGCCATGGCCCCCCTGGGCGGTCCTCACCCTATGAGAGTGAGGTTACCCACTGCAATTGTGTGAGGTCAGGGAAATCTTACTGCTTCAGAGTGAGAATTCGGTGCCATGACTCAAATAGGGTGAGCCTTATAGTCATCGCTCTGATTGAGCGATAGGCAAAATCGGCAAAATTGCCTCACTCATTTCGAGGAGGACACCTCACTCAAAGGTTTTCAGCTCGGTTTTCAGTGGGTGCGTACTCAGAGTTACATCCGGTGTATTTATCTTTTTCATAGATATACTGAATTCATCGGTGTCAGTCAATACATTGGGTAATTTGGTGACAGTTGAGAAATTCGCTGTGACACCCGGTGACACCTAAGAATTAGTAGTCAGGGACAAAGGTTAGTTGCCGCAGCGAACTCGAACATACTGGTTCGCTACGGCAACTATTAACTCCAACCAATCTTTTCTTTCGTGATACGCTGTGATAAAGTTACCCCACCAGGAGGAAAGAAAATATGTTAGCTTCCAACCAACAGGTACGTTTATGGGCTTCTTAAAAATGAAGTGCCATGAAATGAAGTAAGTACCCCCAATGACTTAATAATGAAGAGATTTCTGTACGAATACAAATGACCCAAAAACGATGATGATCCCAGAGAGATCTCGACGTGAATCATTCTGGCAGAGACAGGGGTGGGTATATCCATTCATTCGCGAGTCGGAAACCCCCGACGCGAAAAAAAACAGAAATGACGTCGCGTATTCGTCATTTTATATCCAGATTGGCCATCATCAAAGCCTTCGCGCTCTTCCCATCGCCGTGTTGACAACTTGATAAATCCGCCAAGATAGAGTTTACTCGGGCAAAACACGTCGCGAGCGCGACCGCAAGAGCTGAGGCCGGGTCGCGCAGGCTAACGCAGGCCGGGCCGGCGGGTCCGGTGTGATCAGACAGGCTTATATATTTATTTGCTTGCTTATACACACTGGCGCACGCCCGGCCCAGTCCATCAGCCATTGTCCCGACAGCCTCATACGTGTAGCATTGTGTGAATGTCAATGTTGACAGAAGGGCAGCCGACACGGCGCGGAGCAGGCACAGCGAGCACAGCGGTGCGACGGCTCGGCCAGGTAAGACTTTATACTCCTCGCCGACCTCGCGGACCGAATCAAATAAAAAAAATAAAAAATAAAATCAGACCCCAGTTAATCACAAACCGACTTCCTTCCTTCCTTTCCTTTTGATAAAAAAAATTCATTGAATTACTTGTGCGATGATTTTCTCCCTTATTACTTTTTATCACATTCTTTTTTTGGTGAGGCAAAAAGTTAAGCTATCGCAACAAGTCAGGAAAAGTATCGCAAACCGGATTTCAAGTGCAAGTGTAGAGTACTATAGTTATGCTGTTCCACATATATGCATGAACATAGGGCCGGTTTGCCAATACTTTACCGTTTCGCCCCATATGGCCCCGCCGCGCGCCTGCCAGTGGCAACACGCCCACCCGCGCATGCGGTGCAGTATAACTACGAAACGCCAGGCGTTTTTATTAGCCACCTAAGCAACATTTCTCATTACTGTTTTTAAACGAGCCCGTCAGGGTCGTTTATTCCAGACACTACTTCATTTCATTAACCCTATAAGGCATGGTGTCGTTTTAAAAATACGTTCGATAAAATTGGCTCTATCGAAGCCATCTTTCATTTCCAAGACCATCTTATTGTCTGAACATGTTGTGCAAGTTCCTGCCGAAGTTTTAAGCCAATCGGTGGACCTGTCCGAACCACTCAGTTGATCCAATACCGTCCTAAAAGTGACAAATTTCGATTTTCGTTGCGCTTGCCTACAGATATTCACATACCGATGAGGTGAGGGTAAAAGTAGACGTCTACTAGACTAAAACTTAATGAAAAATGTTCGCTGAACGTGATCCGATGTTTAAATCTTTGCTCCGGTGCACCTGGCAGCTCTGACAGTAAAAAAAAGTCGAACGTCATTTTGAAACGACACCATGCCTTCCGGGTCACTCGACATCATCAAAAATTAAAAAATGATAACTAATCGACTTTTTTGGTTTCTGATGCTTTAATGATGAGGACTGAGGCAGTATCGAGTGTCGTAGTTCTGAATATAGAGTTTATTTGTACTATTTCAATGTTTCAACCTTCGGAGCGAAAAGCGCACCTTTGTGCAAATGGCCATTTCTGAGCGCAATTTTTCTCATGATGCATTCGTCATACGGTCTTACGAGGACACGAACTCCTAGTAAGTGTCCCTGAGATACTTTTGAGCGTGCATATGTTACTTTAGGGCACAGTTTCTGTGAGTGAAAGCCGTACAAAAGCAACACTTTGAACGATACCGTTGTCGTTTTAAAACGACATATGTTGTTTTAAAACGACAATGGTCGTTCAAAGTGGTGTTTTGGCCCGGCCTCCACTCACAGAAACTGTGCCCTAAAGTAACATATGCACGTTCAAAAGTATCTAAGGGACACTTACTAGGAATTCGTGTCCTCGGAAGACCGTAGGACGAATGCATCATGAGAAAAATTGCGCTCAAAAATGACCACTTGCACAAAGGTGCGCCTTTTGTTCCGAAGGTTGAAACATTGAAATGAGTACAAAGAAACTCTATATTCAGAACTAGGACACTCGATATTGCCTCAGAACTTATCATTAAAGCATCAGAAACCAAAAAAGTCGATTAGTTATCATTTTTTGATTTTCGATGATCGAGTGACCCGGAAGGCATGGTGTCGTTTTAAAATGACGTTCGACTTTGAGCGGGTTTTAGAGGCATTATCTTTGAGAAAAGTGTATTTTTTTACTCGACAAGTTTTATTCCTTACACTTTTCTGCATACATCCATGCTGAGTTTACCCCATATTTCTCGAAGATTTGCCGTCTAAATCGTTCTCTTTACAAACACCCGTCAAAAATGACCCCAAAACACCTGTTTTAGGGCCTTATCGGCCACTCGTCTTTTTAAATATTGACATTTTTTTGGTGAAATGTGATCATTAATCCAACGCAGACCAATCCTGAAATTTTCATCCACTTTAAAAACAAAATAAGAAATCATGTCGAGTGACCCGGAAGGCATGGTGTCGTTTATAAATGACATTCAGCAATCCTGAACCGTACATGCTAGAACACCCCACGAGGGCTTAAAATGCTTCTTAGACACTCCCTTGGTTGGCAGAACTCGAATATTCAACTTTGGTCAATTTGGACCGGCTCATGCCTTATAGGGTTAAAATATGGGTCCGTTTCGTAGTTATCAATAATTGCAATTATAAAACTTTTTTATTTATTTATTTATTGTTTTTGTAACTTGCCTATAAAGCTGCGCACGTCACATTTTCTTTTTCGCAGTGTGCGTTTTGGTCCGGGCCCGCTAGGTCGCGCCCGCGCCCCCCGCCGGGACCGCTTGAGAGCGCGGCCCCGCGGACCTCGACGAGGAGGCCACTAAGTGGCAGACAATCGAGCGCGATGTGCTGAGCTTGCGGAGCGCGCCCGGCCAGGTAGAAGCTGTGTGAGAACAGATCGGCGCCCAGCGGCGGGCCAATCTGCGTGTGCGAGAGGACGGGACAGCGCGGCGGGGACAGCAGCGACGTGTCACTCCGAATTGGCGTCATTGAGGTTGCGTTTTAAAACGACGTGGCACGACGTCGCGGAGGTCGCTGTCGATCGCGCTGCGAAGAACTTGCATTTTAGCATGCTTAATGGATGGGCGCTGCTGCGCGGAGGAAGGACTCGCGGCGACCCTTTTCGCACTTTTCTTGCGGTGGGTGTGGGTGGATCGTAAACGCGCTCTTTCGAGGAAGGTTGTTTTAGACAGCGGATCTGACTATCTGCATCGGGTCGCAGGGGCGGATTGAGGTCCGGCTGACAGGGGGGCGATGCACTGTCGGTTGCCTACATACAGGGGTTTGTTTTGTGGCACAACTTGCCTAACTTTCAGGCGGCTCTCTAGAGACGACGCAGGGGGGGGGGGGCCTTAATCAGCGCCTGCGGGGTTGTGGACAGCGGGACTGCCTACCAGCACGGGGTTGTTGGTTGAGGACACCAGGCCAGCTCATCTACAAAAAGCTGTCTCCGGTATTATTAGTGAAGCCGCAGCCTAATTGCAACTCGACTACTTTGCTCCGCTTTGCTCTCTGCTGCTCACCTCCACTTCCCGCCTCCGCTAAACCCAGCAAACGCACAACTATTCTGAGCGCAAAAATGTGTGGAAAACAACGAGCTAACAGTGGTAACTTCCCAAGTTGAGGCAGGGCGCCTTTGCTGTGTAAGAGAGAGCGAGCGAGTACACATCTATTGTGAGCAGAGAGCAGCGCAAACCGACCGGCTAGCAGGCCGTGGAGAATGGCGGGGAATGGCAACGCAGGGTGTGCCTGGCCAGGCCTGGCAGTCCGCGGAAACAGTTTACAAGTGTCAATCTGTCGCAATGAGACAGCTGATGGTTCCCCGGGGCAACACGCCATGCCGCGCCACGCCAACCCCTGGGGACGGCAGATTAGATCAGGCGCGTGACAATCCAAGAGGAGGGGTTGAATGGGGGGAGAAGGGGAGGGGGGGGGGCTCCTTGACAGCAATAACTGAATCACAGATTGTCCGCTCCCGAGACCGAAACTCAGGTCGAGGTGCGCGCAGGGAAGGCAGGGGATCCTCTATCACTGATAATAATTACTCTTATTTATGCTATCATTGATCGACGCCCAAAAGTCGACGTGGTTTGAGATTTCCCGTCCAGATTTCTCGGGCGGATGTGAACAAGGCGGGCCCGGTCCGGGTGGTGGGGTACGGCACCCCTGGCCCCTGGCTGCTCCCATTCCCTTCCCTCCCCGCCTCAAGAGCTCTCCAGGCGCTTACGCTTAGCCGTCGAGTTGACACCCCTGCCTCGCCCCGCCCAGCCCCGCCCCGCGGCCCACAGTTGGGCCTTTTCCCTTCCCTTTTCTCTCTCCCGCGTCCTACTTTTTTCCGCGTGACAAAAGTCACCGCGACACCCCCCCCCCCCCCCAAAAAAAAAAGATATAGAGTCTTACACCATACGGCTTCGCAGCAAAACCGGAAAATGTTTCGATAGATGTTCGCTTTGCAAGAGCGACATATCACTCAACCAGAAGAGTGGCGCACTTGTCCGAGTCCAGAGGTCCGGCCGGAGAGGGTCCGAACGGCCTACAGACGCGGCGTGAGAGTGTAAGTGCTGCACGCCCCCAAAGAGGTCCGGAGCCCGGAGCTGCACCGCGACAGATGTGGCCCCGTTGTTGCCCCTCCCCTCCCCGCAACAAGTGGAGAGGAGAGATACATCATGGAGCTCCCTTCCTTTCTCTCCTCAAGGGTTGCGCAGAGGGGCCGCCGGGCGGGCCTGGCGAGCGAGCCATAGTGTACGACGACAGGAAGCCCCCGAGCTGAGCGGAGGCAACAGGAGGGAAGGAACCCTTGCGAACATGCCAAGGGTAGAAGGGGAGAGGAGGCCGCCACACAAATTGGTCTGACGGGCGCACTACTAAATGTTTTTAAAAAAACGGCCCCAGGAAATGTTAGGATTTTAAGCACGACATTTGCTTGAGACAATTTTCTTTTTAAATCGTTGGATTAGTTTTGTAAAATTTCCCTGTCTTATTTCGAGTGCAGGTCCCTTGAACTCACCTTGAGCCTGATGACGCTGGCCGTGTCGCCCTTGTCGTCCAGGAGGCGACGCTCCCACAGCAGCCGCTGGAGGAACAAGTCCAGGGCGCCGCGGGTGAGCGGGGCGGCCAGCGGCAGCGTCACGCTGCACACGTCCTGCGGACAGGGAGAAGACCCTTCAGAAGAGCCGACGAGGTGGTACACAAGTTAGAAAGATACAATACACACCTTGTCGAGATGGGACAATTTTTGAGACTCCTGAGAGGAAGCCAAGAGTCGCTCGATCCTGCAAATAGAGTGGAAGAGAGATGATAAAACCAGATCCATATTTAGGATTTCACTGAACAACTTTTTAAGACAAACTCACCGCTCGGACCCAGACCCACTGTAAGCTCGGAGATCCAATATTCTGTCGAGTGACACCCTGAATGAATTAAAGACAGACATCAGTAGTAATTAGTATAAACAACTAAACAAACTTTATGATGAGTAACAACCTTTCCTAGCTAGATAGACTTACTTGGAGTGTTGGGTCTCAATAAGATCAACAACACCATTCAACGCACTAGAGAAAAAGAGAGCAAGATAAAAAAAATTATTAGGCATTATTTAACACGTTGAGTCCCACGTGACCACACGTATGGTCACAATAACACATGATTGATACGCCCCCTGGGACTCAACGTGTTAATGGATTTAATTGATTTTGAAATATTGTACATGTGACTTACTGTATGACATCTTTTGTTTTCTGCACAATTTCTTTTGAAGCTAGGTCAGTCTTGTTTAAAAGAATAAGGTCAGCCAAACAAACTTGCCTGAAACAATTTTACAACATAAGAATAAAAAAATTGTGGAAGAGAAATAGATACAGTTTGCTTCTTTTGTTAAATTTTCTAATAATTACCGAATAGCTGCATTGCAAGGCTCCCCATCATCGAAAGTATTTGCTTTGTCATCAATTTGCTGTGAAACAACTCCATATTAATGAACACTTAGATATTAGACCCAAACCACTACATGTATAAAGAAAATAAATATAAATATACCTCTAGACAGTGATTAGCATCAACTACAGTTATTATTCCTACAATATAAAGAAAGAGTGAAGAGAATGGGATATGATACTTTGAGTCAAATAATTTCAAACTAGTGCAGTGCACTTACCATCCAAGAATATGTCACTTCCTAACTCTTTATCGAGCCAGAAAATTGTTGCAATAGGCCCTGCAAGCAAAGCATGGATGTTAAAAGGTTTCAAATTTCTGAACAAATACAGGTAAATACAGATGAAATAACGTTTACTTACCCGGATCTGCTAAGCCTGTCGTTTCTAGTAAAATGTAATCAAATTTTCCCCGTTTGGTCATCAGGTTCTCTATGGCTTTTACACCATTATCCCTAGAAACATCAAGTCTTGTATTACTTCCTACACTTGGTTGAATAGCACAGAAAGATAGTTACAAAAGATGCAAAGTTATCTTCATAACAAATGTACTTACTTGACCGAGCAGCACAAACACCCGTTGCGAAGCTCCAGCCACTCCTCATACAACGCTCCTTCATTTCCAACCGAGATACTCTTTTCTAGTGCACTTCCTAAAAAAGACAAAGCACAATTTTCAGTTAAATAACAGCAATATCTAGTAAAGCATTGAGGCAGTCAAACCCATAGTGCTTTGAAAGCAACTAGAGGGCACCAATGTTTTGTGAGCTCACCCTCTCCAAATTCATTTAAAATGACTGCTATTTTCTTTTCACTCTGTTCATGCAATATGTAGTTGAGGAGTGTGGTTTTTCCAGCTCCTAGATATCCAGTAATGATTGTTACTGGCACCGACTGGAATGTAGCTGGAACCAGTTGAGGAATGTCATCGTCATCCATTTTGATGTATGAGACACAACGTTGGGAAGTTATTTAACAGTAGAAATGTAAATTTTCTAGTCGTTGGAGTGAGACATTGGTGCTACAATAGAAGACAACGCAAAAATTAGAATCTACCCCAACCTCACTTCGTTGTACTGACAGAATCCACCGCCAGCGTGAGAATAAGCAGATACTCTTATTCACAGTGTGAAGCTTGAAGTCGAGTATAAAACCAAACGCCAACATTAGAAGGCGCAGGAAATCCGCGTCGTTTGGAGTTGGAAAGAAAAGCCGGTTAAAAGGTTAGTTAAAAGTAGGCTCCTTGTTTTAATTCTCTGCGTGTCTTATACCATCCGTATTATCAGCTTTTGTATTTTTGGCTCTTTTCAGATTTTTAAATTTGTTTCGTTCGAGACCGAGGAGATCACACTTTGCCTTGTTTACTGTCGCGTCCTAACCCAACTGACCCAAGATGTTGTCTAGGGGTAAGTACATAGACATTTGAAATGCTTGTCACGAACTGCGCTATTCCAAAATAATGATTTATTATGCGATTTGCAAACAACTCGTTGTGCGTCGCGTAATGTGGTTTGATTCTACTCTGTTTCCTGATGTTCCTGACTCAGTTCGTAAAATTAGTTCTTCTCTTTGTTGCCCCATTTTGTTACACCTTAGCTAATATGGTTTTAATTGTTACTTCCAGGTTCTATGAAGGATGTGATTGATGTCATGCAGTTGCAGCAATCTAAAGGTCGAGAATTCCCCCCTGTTAAGTACAAGGATCGTATTAACAATTTTACAGGCGCTCGTTTTATTTTCGAATGTGGTAAGTAGCCAATAAATGTTTTCATGCTGTCAATTATAACTCAAATAGCACACTCTAAATGTTAATTTATCAATTTTGAACTTTCTTTACAGGTCTCAAACTTAATGCTCAACCTCTCACTATTGCTAGTGCTGCAGTGTTGTTCCACAGATTCTTTAGAGAGGCAGATATGAATTTATATGACCCCTATGTGAGTAAAATTATTTTAAGTAATTATGAAAACACAACCACTCCTCTTCTTTTAATTATTATAGGTCAAGTATCAGAATGTGTAATTATAATTATTATTGTTTCCTTTGTCAGCTGTTTGGAGCAACTGCATTGTATTTAGCGGGTAAAAGCAAAGATGATCCTTTGAAACTCCGTGATGTCATGAATGTGTCACACAATACCTTAAACCGCAACGCACCACCACTGGAACTTAATAGTGATTACTGGAACTTACGAGACTCCATAGTGCAGGCTGAACTCTTACTCATGCGGATGCTGCGGTTTGAAGTTACACCAGAATATCCTCACAAGGTCAGTAATCTAATCAAGAACCCCAACTACAAGAATGTGGTTCATTAATACTAAGCATTTTCATTACTTTTTTCAGTATATGTTTCACTACCTGAAAAGCCTGCAAGGTTGGTTTGAAGCTGATCAATGGAGACGGATCCCTCTGGCTAAGGCTTCGATTGCCTTCTTGCAGGTATGGCAGTGAATGCTCCAAATATGTAGTGAATTGCGTTACTTCCATTCTCCAAATAATAATTGGGGAAATTGTTCCAGGATTTCCATTTGGATTCTGCAGTGCTAGACTATTCTCCTCAGCATGTGGCTCTGGCATGTATTGGTCTGGCTCTGCAATGCTATGGAGTCACTGTTCCCTTGACCAATGAATGCGATGGACCATTCTGGTATTCTGTAAGTATTAGCTTGGGTTTCTTTTGATCAAAATAGATTGGTCACAAATCTCATGCCTATTTCATGTTTGTCCAGGTATTTGCAGAGGATTTGAACAAAGACAAAATGTGGGAAATTATGGAGAAAATAATGGCTGTTTATGATAAGGAAACTGAAGTACCTACCTGAATTTTTAGAGTTCCCATGGGATTTACCTACACATCTATCAACTATTCATCACTGATTTCTGGAATCAATTTAATTATCCAATGCATTTATCATTAAAACATTAAAAACCCACTTACTAGTCCCATTATTTTCAAAGGTTAAGCACCTATTGACCTATCAAACTTCATTAAAAATTTGGCACTTTATGCAAATTGGATGTTAACAAATTTATTACATTATAAAAAATAATACTTGTGTGGAAATTGTTAGATAATAAAAACATTGTGTACATAGTACATAAAAAAGTAAAAAATTTGTACAACAAATCACAATGGGCTAGGTACTAACACAAGGAATTCGTCAAGACAGAATACTGAAACAAGTACTGGTTGCCTTTTCAGTGGAATGATGCATACCCACTAGATGCATTCTGATTCTCTTTGTTGCTACCAAACCGCTTTCTAAAGATGCTGAGACGCTTTGAAGTAGGTGTTGCAGGAGTAGAAATCTAAAATTCAGATAATTTTAATATTAGACTCATACTCAAAAGACACACAAACAAAACTATTTTAAAGACAGTGTTACAATACCTCTTCTTTCTTGGTGACTGGCAAAGTAGCAGCGTTAGCAACCTTGCTACTAGTAAACAGGGCCCTCAACCTGCTTGGAGTGGTTTTAGCAACGCGCAACATTCCTGTACCCTGCGATGACATTGACTCATTGTGCTCACGAAGTGCAGCTACCCGCGGTGTCAAATCTTCTTTTCCCTATAAAAGAATAGAAAAAGAAAACAAGCTGTCATTACAATTTTATATTTAATGGACACAAATGTTTGATGTTCCTACAATAACAAACCTTAGAGTAATTTAGATACAAGATATTTTTACGACTGCAATATCAAGAACTCAGCTTACCATTCACATAAGCTACAAACTTACAGATTCAAAATTTACCATCTAGCTAGCACTACTAGACCAAAACATTAAGCTAAAGGGAAAAGAGGTATACACACAAATGAAGTACTCACCTGAAGTGAAAGTCTGCCAGCTTTCTTACTAGGAGTGGGAGGACCAGGTCTTTTATAAGAAGTCTGCAAAGTAAACCATGCATTTATGTCTAAATACAATATTTACAACCCAAATAATGTGCTGGTAGGTGCTACAGTAGATCTTTTCTAAAAGTGTGCAACAAAGAAGGTTTTGCCCTGCTATTCCCCAAACAAAAGAACACAACCTTCCACCACACTAAACAACTTGGCACTGGTAATGTACCGGTTGATAATTGTTTCTAAAGGTGCGAAGATAAAAGGGGTGCTAAGAGTAATTTAAATTTTGTAATTGGGGTTTCTTAAGCTTTTAGGAGAAAGTTGCTTATTTCAATAGTATTAGTACCTTCAAGTTTGTGTAATATTCTCAGCAGAAGTTGTCCCTCAATGTTTAAACCAAAGCAGGTGTCAGCAAATAGGAATTTCCACTTTTGGCAGGAGAGTGTGGGCAAGCTCACATAATTTTCCAGTACCTTCTGTTTTTCCAAAACGGGACAGCACTCTATCAACAAGATTGCCTTTGAGTTCCAGAGTTTGCCCAACTTGAGGTGACAGAGAATCACTCTGGGTTTGATTATTTGGGAGAGCAGTCTGGTTCAGTGATTGTAGCAAGTCAAAGTCATTGTCACAAGATTTGATGTTGAACTGATGAAAACTGTTGTGACTTATCAGCTTTGAACCAGTTTCATGGCTGGAACAGAGATCATAGCCATGTGCCATTTTTGATTCTTGGGCTTCAGTTAGTCTAGTTTCTTGTGCTGGAGGTTTAAGCAATTTTGAACCAAATGATTGATTCCACTTTACTTGTCGGGCAAGCAATCTCCCGTCACATGCAAGTCTCTCAGCCATCACACTTCCTGGGCCATGACCATTTATTGGTAGTCGTTGAAGCTTAGCAGCTATCCTCTCCAAGCACTTCTGGACCTCAGGAATTTTGTTTCTTTTCTCCCATACTGAATTGGGCAAAGCGTGATGGTGAATATCACAAGTACTACTGGTCCGTCTTGACCTTTGGCTTGAGCCTGGGCTTTGTAGCTTGGTAGGTTCATTGCCCAATTTTAAAAGCGGGCTTTTTATCAACTTAATGCGATATGAATCACTACCCTTTGATGTTTGTACCTCAGAATTCTTTGAGGCCTTTTCACTTCTCCTGCAACTGATTGGGTTAGCAACAACTTTTCTTGATTTTGGCTTGTCATAGGGTGTGTGTCTACAAGATTTGGTATAAGGGATCAAAGGGGACCGTTTGGCAACAACAATGTTGCGAGGAGATTTTACAGTACCCCGTGAATTACAATCCTTTTCTGTCAAAACCTTGGCACTTCTTGTAGTGATCTTTCTTCCAGGCCTCACAGTTTGACAATACCTCTGACTTGGTAGGGAGTATTTTCCCCGGAGAAATATTCTAGGGGGGTTCTGATATGCAGGAGTTTGTTCCAATCTCAGGAGACTTCTGGGCTTATTAGTCAGCAGCTTTGGAGTTGAAACAGATGAGTAAACTGAATATGGAGACTTCACATATCTGTTTTTTGGAGACTTCAAGTTCATATGATCTGTGACAGTTTGGCTCTTGCAGTAGGGAACTGGCTTCCTCATCTTTTCATCCAACACCCTATGTTTCAAATGATTTGGCTTTTTTGACTGAACATCAATCCTTCTGGGGGTTTTGAGCTTAACAGGTTTATGAATGTTGCATTTCAGCTTTTTTCTATGACAGCAAGTTGATAAAGGTTTAGATGGCTTTGCTTCAAATTTCAGTTTGCAGTTCAAGGTTGAACTTTGATGAACTAGTTTGTACGATCTCATTGAGGAACCCAAGCTGATTTTTTGGACAACTTGATGATTGTTGTGAGGTGGGAAAAACGTTTTGTTGACTAGGGGCAGAGCATTAGAGCAATGTTCCTTATTTTCATACGAACAGTGCAATCTAGGAGGGGGGCAAGAAGTTTGCTCAGCATCTGGTTTGTTAACTAACGTATGATGCTTTAACATGGTTCTTATGTGTAATTGAGTGGGGTGAGTAAGTTCCCGAATTTCTGACCAACAGTTCCTTTGTCGAATAATTGATCGACGAGCTGGTTTTGGTCTCACTAAAACATGACGTAATTGCAGAAGCATGCGTTTCTGCTCTTGTACAGTCTGCTTTGGCCAATTGAGAAATGCCCTCTGAAAATGACATAAAGTTCGATGTGGAAGATGCAAAGGTGAGATGTGCAGGAAAAACACACAACTATGCCCATGACCATGCCAATAAACTAAAGTAGGAGGCTATCTAGGTTATTTACTTACTGTCTGCTTGTCTTTTCCTTGTCGTCTTAGTCTCCCCTCTGCACCCTGTAAGAGAGAAAATTAGAAAAAAAATTAAATAACATTTTGATGTCCTGTTTTTTTTAAGGAAAAAAATGCAAATTGATTGAATGTTAGTAACCTTAATGTCTTCATCTTTGCACAATTGAGGATCTTGAAACTGAGTTTCTGCAGGATAGGAACTTTTCAAGTGAGGGGGGCACAAGGAATTTCTGTACTGAAGTTCACTTAATCGGCTACCATCAAGAGGAACTCTGCACTTTCCTTCCTTTAACTCGGCTAGGTAATCATTGTTGAATACTTCGCCATCTTCATCTTCTTCGGGAAAGGCCAAACCTTAAGGAAAGTTATTATGGTAAATATTTTATGAACATACTTTGAAACAAATATGTGCAATTTAAAGGTAAAGACATTAATATGTATAATATACAAACCCATGGATGCAGGAGCCATCATTGTTGACCTTCTTGAGGTATTCCCATCTACTTCAGGGGAGATGTCACTCACAGGATGTACTTTGGCAGAAGCAAGCCCCCCCTGGGTAACTTGACTGTTGCAGCGTCTTTTAAGCTGCGAGGTCGAGCTGCTGCTATAAAAGAAACAATAATATTCAGATATTACCTTACTGTACAAAATAAAGAGAACACAAAGACTAAAATATGTCTACTCACATTTGTTTACTTCCTTGTAACATCATATCCAATCGGTCCAGAGATTGGGTGCGCTGCTTTGACATTAAGTATTGACGCTGACGCTCCTTCAAAGCCTCCAAACGTTCTTTGGCATTTTTGTGATCTTGTTGCTCTTGCAACAACTTTTCACCCAACTTCCACAGTTGTGCACTCAGTTGTTGCACATGCTCTTCAAATTCAGTAATTCTTTTGTTATGTTTGGCAACAATATCTTTTTCTGATTTTTGTTTTTCTTCTTCAACTTTATTAACTTCATCTTTGACAATTTGTTTCATTTTTAGTTTCATGTTTTCAAGTTTGTTTGAATACTGCACATGAAGCTCTTTCAGCTTTTCTTCAAGTTGTTCATGAGTTGGACGGAGCCTTAGATCACTTATTTCTGTCTTCAGCTTCAAAAGTTCATCGTTATTAGAGTCTTGAGTGACAGTCATCTGAAGCTCCTTTAGTTGACTGCGCAGGTCGATTATTTGTTTTTCAAGTTCTGAGTGAGAACTTTCAAGGAGGTGATAGCCCTCTTCAATGCTAGAAGTGTCGCCAAACCAATTCGATTTCACTTGGGACTCAGCTGTCAGCCTACATGCTTTGATTGATTCAGCTGAAGATTGTTTGAAAGGTCCAGAATTATCATTTTGAGATGAATTTTCAGTGGAACCATCATCAACGGTATCCTTACCAAATGACGTCTTTATCTTCAAGGATTCACGAGTTTGAGCTTTAAGATAGCTTTCACATCTTTCTATCAAGAACTTGCAGCTATTGATAACAGACCTAACATCACAAGCCAAAGATGACATACCCTCACATGACTTTGAAATCTTAGCTTCAATACTATCCCGTTCAGCTAACAGGGAAGAATTTACTTGATCTTCATTCAAAGTCAGTTCAGTTTGCTTCTTACTGAATTTAAAGATTTCATTAGCCAGAGAGATGATGCCACATAAACTTTCAGCATACTTCTTATCAACAGTTCGTAATTTCATTTCAACTTCTTTTCTCATGACAGTAACTTCATGAACAGCATCACAGTTGGGAGGGAGCACAGCAAAGACATTATCGCACATGCAGCTCGCTTCTTTGATAATCCCTTGCAATATACTGAGGTGGTCTTCTACATCCAGTTTTTGGTTCATCATTGTGTCAAATTGGAATTCTAAATGATGTTTCATACGATCCAATTGCCACTGACTTTCTTCTTGTTGTGCCTCAGCTATTTTCCCTCCAGTGTGAGGCGCTTTTAACTGCTGCTTCAACTCAACAGCTTGCTTCTGATAACTCTCAGCTGTAGACTGAGCTTCAGCTAAAGCTTCTTTCAATTTTATCTTCTCATCTTCAAAAGTTTTTTGAACTTTACGTAATTCTTGGGCCATCATTTCTGAAGTGGACTGGGAAGAATGCAACTCTCCTTCCAATAGTTTCATTGCAACATCCAGCTCATCACTTGACTGTCTTTCCAGGGATGATGCTGTTGCTTTTTGGCAATTGATTATTTGCTCTTTCACAGTGACCAAATCTCTAAAATAGTCTCTCTCCACCCTTAACTTTTCAACACAAGCTTGTGTTTCAGAGAGCAATTCTTCCTTCACATCAATGGATCCCTGCAACTCATACATTTGGCCTAGAAGTGCTTCATTTTCTTTCCCTGCCTTTTCTAGCTTGTCTTTTAATTGCTGAGACGTAACTTGGAGTTTCTGTATCATGTCTTCACTTTTCTTAGATTGCTGTAAGGCACTCTCTTTCATTTCACACAAGCTTTGAAGTCTCCTTTCTGCCTCCGTAGAAACAACCACCTTTGCTTCAAGTTCCTGTATGGTTTGAGCATTTACACTGATACGTTCTTTGAGAGATTCAACTATACCCTCAGTGTTTCTAAGTGTGTTTGAGTAGTCACTTACCTCCTTTTCCAACAATTTTTTTTCAGAGGCAGCTCTTTCAACTTCATTCGTAAGAGCTTCTATCTGTTGGGCAACATCTTGATTGATGTTAGCAGCAAGATTATCTTTTTCGGATAAAACTAACTCCAGTTCTTTTGAAAGCTTTTCTTTTTCTTGTTCCAATAGCAACATTTTTTCAGTGTAATCTGAAAGAAGTTTCTCTTTTGTAGAACCATTAGCTTGCAATTCCTTAAGAAGTTTGTCTTTTTCCTCTAAAGTGCAGAGTAAGCTTTCTTTCAGCTTCTTTTCAGCCTCAAGGCAAGACAATAAGGCCTTCTTCTCAGTTTCAACTGATTCCACCCACACCAGTGCCTCTTTCTTATCAGCTTCTGCTTTGTTGCAATGTTTCAATGCCTCTTGTTTTTCACCTTCTGTTTCATTGAGTTGCTTCAAAGCTTCTTCTCGGTCAACTTCAACTCTCTTCACTAGCTCCAATGCCTCTTTTTTGGCATTTTCTGCACTTAGAAGCTGTTGTAAAGCCGTTTCCTTGTCAGCTTCTGCTTTTCCAAGTTGCACAATTGCTTCCATTTTGGCACTATTTATGCTTCTAAGTTGCTCCATAGCCTCTTCTCTTTCAGTCACTGCCTGTTTAAGTTGCTCCAGCACTGTTTCGTTCTCTCTTCTTAATTTGTCAATATTTCCCAAGGAAATGTTATGGTCATTTTCAGTTTCTTTTAAATGTTCAAGTGCTTCTGCTTTATCACTTTCTGCTTTTTTAAGTTCTTCTAAAGTTTTGTCAATCTTATCAGATAAAGCCTCTATCTCACTAATATGCTTTGCAACTTCCTCTTCAAGAGCAACATTCTTATTTCTCAGGATTGCTGTCTCTTCTGATAACTTTTTCTTTTCAGTTTGTAAAATGTCACAGCAAGTCTGCAACTCTGTTAAGTCTTCTCTCAACAAACTTAGCTGTTGGTACTTCTCATCACAATCATTTTGCAAGTCTTTGTTTCTGACTGTAAAGTCTTCCTTTAATTTTTCCATATCTTGGAGAAGGTGTTCGATGTGTGATGACTTTTCTGTCAACTCGTTCTGCTGACGGGAGTTAATGTTTCTCAGGTCATTAAGTTCTGATTGAACAAGGGCAAAAGCATTCTTGAGATTGATTAACTCATTGGAATTTTCGTCTTTCTCCTTTGAAACAGCTGTGAAATTAACGAGCAAAGATTCTCTCTCACTATTAGAGGTTGCCAAAGCTTTTACTGCTTCATCAAATTTGTTCTCTAGATCTTTCTTTTCATGGCTGACAGACTCGTATTTTACAAGTAGCTGGTCCTTTTCAGTCTTTAGAGAAGTAAGCTCACTTTTTATGCAGACATTTTCTTGAGTGGTAGAATTAAGGCTGCTAACATAATGGCATAGGTCATCTTCTATATCAGCCTTTTCGGCTTGGAGGTCAGAAATGGTAGAAGATTTTTCTTCACACTGCTTAAGCAAACTCAAAAGTTCATCTTTCACTTTGGATATTTCTTCTTGCGCTAATTCTAACTTTCGGTTGACTTCATTAAAATTGTACAACAATTTATCATTTTCAGCTTTCTCATTTGCCAGAACTGACTCAAGGTCATTTTTGCTTCTAGAGAGCTTTGAAAAATCTACCTTCAATATTTCCAGCTCTCCAGACTTTTCATTTAATTCTTGAATCAAATTTTCATGGTCTTGTTGAGTCTTAACAAGTTGAGAAGAACATTCTTGCAGAGCATCTTCAACCTTCATCTTTTCTTTGGAAATTGCAGCCAATTGGATGTCAACAGCTTTCTTCTGCTTGGAAATTTCTGCCAGGTGATTACTCAAGTCATTTTCTTGTTGAGTTGATATGGAGAGGTGTGATGTCAACCTGTCATTGGCAGCTAGGGCTTCAGCTAACTTGTCTTGAATCTCTCTCTTTTCTGTTTCTTCCTTCAGAACAAGTGATTTGGTCTCTTCCAAACGCTTAGTGGTTTCTTCAAATTCCAACTCCCATCGTACTTTTTCTTGAAGAAGAGCAATCTTTTCAGATGCTATTGAATCCTTTTCATGAGTAACTTGTTCAAGGGCTGCAGTAAGATCACCTCTCTTTCGACTCATGTCTTTGAGTTGCAGTTCTATTGACTTTTTATCATCTAGCAAAGTCTGAAGTTTATCTTCAAGAGTCTTCTTGGTTGAACAAGAATATTCATACTGCTTCTCTAAGTTTTCATGAGATTGTTTCAGAGCAGTTACCTGCAAGCACAAATTGATCATTGAAAAAGACAGGGTACAAGAAGTAGGAATAGTACATTACATAAAAAGTTTCAAATCCTACTGACCTGATCTTCTAGATCATTTTTCTCAAGCTTCAGAGTTTTGGCATCAGTTATCTTTTTCATGGCGTCATTAAGCTGTTGTTCAATCATCTTCTGTTCTTTCTGTGATTTTTTCCAGTTTACTTCCATGTCATAAAACTTATGAGTCATAGAATCCAAGTCAGAGGCTCGCTTCTTGGCTAAATCAGCTAATTCATTTTCCCGCTCAGCAGCTATAACCAGTTTGGCATTCATCTGTGCAACCTAAATGAAACAAAACAGAAGACTATTATTGACTTTCCTAAAGCTAACATTTTCATTTAAAAGGGCTAACTACAGTCAGAAGCATCTTTTTCACACCTTCACTTCAAGACCATATTTAGAGTCCTTAAGTTCTTTCTGCTCAGACATTAGATTCACTTTGGCAGTTTTCAAATCTTCCAGCTGAATGCTGAGTTCATCTTTCTCCTTGGTGACTTCCAACAGAGCAGAATTTATGTCATCCTTTGCCTGCTTACACAGAGAGAGTTCTTGACTCATTGAATTTAAATTTTTCTCAAGCATTTCCACCTTGCATTCAAGTTTTTTCTGGGCACGAGAAGCACATTCATTTTCATTTGATGCTTTCTCCTCCAGCACCTGATATTCTTCTTTCAATCTTTTCAGCTGTAATTAACATTTTAATTGATTATTTCTTTTAGAAATTGCACTATATTCAAACAGGATGCCAAATAGACACTAATTTACAATTACAGACATACCTCTTTTTCTGTTTCTTTCAAAGTGCTATGCAGTTCTTCATTTTCATTTTCTTTCTGAATCATTTGTCTTTCCACAATAAAGCCCAGACTCTCCGGAGCTGGTGAGCCTGCGGGTGTACGGACAGGGCTGTCAAGAACTTGTCTTTGTGGTGAAAGCATCTTTGATAGGTGCACTTGATTAAGGTCTCTTTCAAACTTCGAACACTGGTGAGTGAGCTCTATATTCTCATCTCTTTCTTTTTGTAGCTGGTACAGAGAGAATAGGATAGAATATTTTAATCATCAAAGAGATTGAAGACATTAACAACCTTTTGATTAACACTTTCTGAAGTTACTTTTAATGCATAGAGACTAACAGGGATCAAAGGCGACTCACCTGCTCTTTCAGTTCACAAATTTCTTCTCTGGTAGAAGATAAAATGGCTTCCATTTCTGAATACATTTTCTCAGTCATTGACAGCTGAAAAGAATTACAAAGGAGAAAAAGTGTAAGAATTTCAGATATGTTAGAATATGATTGGTCATGACCTGAGGACCTGTCACCTTATGAGTAACATCCTCTTGAGAAGTCCGCAATATTCCTATTTCCTCCTCCAATTGCTTCACGTAACTTTCTGAGTCATTTAGTTGTTGTTGCAGTTTACGCCTTTCAGCCCTCTGATCTCCAGTCTCTTCACTAAGAGCGACCTCAGCATTTTTGAAACTCTCCTGGAGAGATTCTAGTTCATTTGATTTTTCCTTTAGCTTCCTCACTGAAAATTGTAATAAAAGTTCCACTTTCAAAGAATAAAATACATTTATGATTAAAGTAGCATATAAATTCACAGCCACAAACCTAATTCAACGATCTGACTATCTTGATGCTCAACCTTTTGTTGCAACTCTATTTTTTCTGCTTGTTCCTGTTCCAGGTCAATCTGCAATGAACTTATGCGATCTCTAAAAAGTCCAGATTTCCGTTTGACTACAGGAGACTGAAAGTAAAAATGACAATACGAAATATTAAGTCAAAATTAACTTAGTAGCATCCCTTCATAGTTATAGTCATAGAAAAAATGTCATACTGAAAGAAAATCTGCCAGACCACCACTAGTTCTCTTAAGGGTATTAGACACAGGAGACTTTGGTGTTGAATTGGAACTGAAAGATGTCCGTACTGTCAGAGGAAACAAGAATTAAAATTTGAAAGAAACAAAGATAATTAAACAAAAAAATAAATCATTGATCTACCTTGACCAGAAGGAGTGCACAACAATAGTTCACTTCGCTTCAGCTGTTTTCCGTAATCCATGACCTTTTCCAGGAAAGATACCAGTAACTGTTGATCATTTTCATCTAAATTTTTAGCTGCATTTTGTTGGAGAGTTTTACAAGGTTGATAGATAGATGCATGTAGGAGTAGAAGGGAAGAAAGAAGAAATAATTCTTCCTCCATGTCCCAGCATGTGTCTGTGGGGTCAGCAAGCTTCTCATCATATTGAGGATATAGACCTAAAAGAAAGCAAACATTGTAGGAAGCAATAAAAAAAACACACACAGGATTTCAAATAGTGAAAAAAGAAGTGGAAATAACCCGTTACACACTTTGCAAATACGACAACAATTGTGAGAAGGAATCTTCATCTGTTTGGAAGGAGCTGCAAAAATTCACAGAGGTGAGTGGATAAGAAAAAAAATCAGGATGTTGGTTTCAGACATCATTAATTAAACACTATCAGATGATGTAAGAACTTACTGTGAAGTCAAAGCAGCCACAAAGTTCAAATCCTTGATGTCCTGAATATTTTTGACTGAACCTACCCCAAAGCAGTTGAGCTGTAAAAGATAAGAAAAATTGAAAGCATAAATAGTTATATCTTTCAGTGTACAATAGGACACTATAAAGTGCAGTTAGATGTGTGTACAAGTCTGCAAGACAGGCAGAGCACATATATAAGCGATTAACAAAAGCAAGAGGTTAGTGTTTGTTGAAAATTAAATTGATGATATCGCAAAACGGGGACAACTTTTTGAGAGTCTTGCGAGCAATTATGAAGCATGGAATATTTTTCAGCTGGTTCCACGTACAAAGAGGGGAAAATGTCAGTGGGATAACAGCTTAAATGAGTTAAAATAGCTGTTGTCAAGCTCTCCAGGAGCTTGTTTACCGCTCTGGCAACCGCCAAAATTTAGAACTAAATGCACCAGCATTGCGTACAAGCAGACAAGGAACTTACCCATTTCAGAATGAGGCGATGCCATTCCTTTACCATTGCTGTTAAACACTTAAAATTTGTACGTCGACCGTGAAGTTGCACATGCCGTAACCGACAATTCCAAACAAATTCAAACCGAAACGACCTCTTACGGCTTACTCACGGTTGCCAACACTCGCACCCCAAATCAGGATATAATTATGAGTGACTGGTGCAAAAACCAGAAGCTCTTATTATTTAACTCACAAAACAAAGTATTGAAGTTTAGTGTGATACTCTGCTTTCAGTTGCAGGGGGTGAATTGAGGACTGGGTAAATGCAATTTTTACTGGTGCAGTTGGTTTTTGAAGAGGTGAGGGAGGAAGGGAGGAAACGGGGGGAAGCAGAG
>NW_026267188.1:1098898-1110771 GCF_000697945.3 Frankliniella occidentalis | reverse complement strand
GGGGCGGGGCCAGGCTCCCTCGGGGGGCGGTAGTGGGGCCCCAGCCCAGCGGGGCTCGGGGGCGCGACGCGTTTGTGTTGACAGGCGAACAAGAAGACAGGAGATACCCAATTTCTTACCACGGTCCTCCTCCTCAGGAGCCCCCCCTACCCCCTTTCCCCGACCCGACTCGGGTTCTCCTCGTCCCCCCGCCCCGTGTGCGCGAGCCGTCCAACACGCTGGCGCACTGTCACGCGTTAGCGCGATCGGACACGTCCCGCGTCCGCGAGGGGAGGGTGGCGCGGGGCGCGCTCTTGACAGATGTGCCCTGGCGGGGCGCGGGGCGCGGGGCGCGGGGCGCGGGGCGCGGGGCGCGGGGCGGGTCCTCGTGGCCGACACCACGGCAGCCCCCGTGCAGGTGCCGGGCTGGTCCCCGCGGCCGCGCCCCGGGCCGCCACGTGCACGCTGACAGCCGATACGGTCCGGCTAGAGGCCCGGCTCGGGGGTTGTTGGTGATACGGGCGTTACGCAAGGCGGCCAGCGTCCAGCCTGGTCCAGCGCCACCCCCCGGCGCAGCGCGGGCGGGGCCACCGCCCCCGGGGGCGGCGCGAGGCGGCAGTCGGGTGGCGTAACAAGTGCGTGCCGTGTGCCGGGGGCAGAGCGCATCCACGCTGAGCCTCGACCAGCACATGCATGCGCGGCTGCGGTGAGAGGCGACTCGACTGTTGAGGTCGGCGCCAGCGGGTGCGGCCAAAGCCAGCTCAGCCCGCGCAGCCCGGGCCGCACACAAAGGGCTCGAATCACACTGAGGAGGGAAGACATAAATTTAGGAGCACTCAAAAGGCGTCCCACGTTACCGGCCTGTCTCGTCAGTCGAGAGGTGGCCGGGGCGGCCGTCGGGCTAGGGTTACACTATACCCAGCTCTCGGGGCTACAGCCTCCTGCCGCAGCTACGGACGGCAAAGCGTATTCGCCCAAGGACTGGAGGAGATGAAACGAAATACACTTTTCAATGGAAAGGCTGTATATTTACAAAACCAAAGGCTTTATGATTGTTTCAGTTGCTCATATATGAAACAGAATATGTACAACACAATGACTGTACATCAGGACCACATTTATGTTTATACATCTGTGAATATTAATCATGACAATTATTAATTTTCTACACCTCAATCTCACTCTCTCTCACACACATCTGCAATGGCTCAAATTCCAGTTATGTAATCCAAAATATGTGTTATAATAAATTTATCTTATGGCTAGTTTAATGTATGTAAAATACAAAAGATCTTTGAATTATGAAACCATTGAGCAATATATCTCCATACAGAGCTCAATTGGAAGCACCTACTATCAACCCCTGCACCTTCCCCATGGTTGCCCAGTCAAGGTTAGTACTTGTATGGAGAGTATTATTTATTTTAATTTGTAACAATAATAGTATGTACACTCTATTATGAATAAAATAAAAATGAATTAACCAATTAAAATACAAACCAATCTACAATGGCTAGTCTTTGGGTGGACTGGATTGGGCTATCCTGCTAAAATTCTGCATACACGCATCTGACAATTGAATTGTAAAAATTGCAGTAGCATTAATATAATGAGACATGTAAGTATTTGATCAAAACTTATGCATGCAGCAACATATTCAGGATCTTGAAACATGACAGAAAAAAAACACAAAAAGACGAACTCACTGCAGTGCAAAACTGCTGAAAAACATTTTTAAAAACTGTCAACCAATACGATGGGGAGCCTTTCTTAGATAAAATATGCTATCTTCGACTAGGTGCTTGAACAAAGTCAACCACTAAGCATTACATAATGCAGAAACAATTTCAAGGTGTGATTGGTAGTAACACACACACAAAAAAAATGCATGTGAATGCAAAATGCATGATGCCCATACCACCCTTTTGCAAAGCTCAACTCTACATAATTAAAACAAAAAGAAAAATATTGACTGGTGTGCAAAGCTCAACTAAATTATGTGCTCTGTGCAATCTCTTCATTTTAAATCGGCTAAAACTCAAAGAAGAAAACAAACCTGCCAAGCTGGTTTGCTGAATTCGTTGCCACTGAAATCAGCTGCACATTAAGTATTACTTTCCAATAATTTTACTTCCAACAAATTAATTTCAAATTATGGTCTAAAATGTCACAGATAAACTTATCAATTCTCTCTAAATCAACTAATAACAAAATATAAAGTATTAAGAATGCAAGATAAAGCGTGTTTGAAAAGCGAAAAGCAATCAGTTAGCTATTTGACAATTGGCCACTCGCATAAAACGGGGAAAAAGCACTAAATCCTGTTTTAACACAGAAAACAGAAACATGTACAAACTATACAAAATTCCAAACAACTTTTGTTAAAAAAAAACAGACGCGTGCCTTGTTTTTTTTTTAATGTAATTGACAAATTTGTAAAACATACTTTGCTAACTTAAAACAATATAAGCATCTGTTAAGTTTTAAATTAATTTTTAATCGTAACATTTTTTTGAATAAGTCAAGTGTTATGTATGACAGATCCAAACAAGGGCCATCCATTGCATAATTTTCTTACAAATTAAAGAATACTTTTTCCAAACATTGTGATACTGTAGCTCTGAAGTGGTAACAATAGCAACAAAATGTAACATATATTAGAAGCTCCAGCTATCATTACAATGTGGAACAGCACCTACAAATGAGGAGGGAGAACAGATAGAAAATACAAAGAGGTGTACAGTAATATCAATTAGGTTTGTTTAAAATTACCAACAAAATGAATTTTGATGAATTATACAGGGGTAACAAATAAGATTGGGTTGCAGCCCAGTACGTTGGAGAGGGCAATCTTCAATGAAACAAGTCCGAGCAAGTCACAGAAAATTGGTTATTTTCCAGATAAACACAATTTCACTCAGTTCAGCACTTACAAACTGATTGATCCATGATTCTGACAAAAAAAAAATTCAAACCAGGGCTTGAGAAAAAATTACTGTAAGATTTGTTTCAGAAAAGAAGTGACAGTACATAAAATTACCAAGGTGATATTTCATTAATACACCAATAAACTTTCTAGATTATTTTTACACTTATCGGCAGCCATTTTCCATGGCATCTAAAGAGAAATTGAACAGTATAAGAAACATTAATTATGTCAAAAATTGAAACTTAGACTAGGTTAGATGAAAACAACTAACATGAGGAATGTCCTCATTATTGCAGTCAGTTCCCATAGGATGTCAATCGCTAATTTTCTCAAGGTGTACAAGATGAGCAAAGGTGCCAATTCCTACAGGGATGTGAACTTCCAAAGAAATTAACGACCCACCATCTACCTGGATGCTACCATCAGACTTACATTAAGACACCGCACCAGTACAAAGATGCAAATCAAGATAATACACTTGAAAATACTGTCAAACATAGAAAATGTAGAAAAGTAGTACCAAAAATAGAAGCTAATAATAACAACATCAGAATTTAATGCTTAACAACTGGCGAGGCAACATAAAGAAGTTTATGATATGTTAAGAGCCCAAATAAAAAGGTGTTCTGTCTGGTGACCAAAGATAACAGACATTATATTTTTCAGCAAGTTTGAAGGGATAAACATAAATAGAACTGAAATAGACACTTCGATTTGACAAAATATGAGTAGATTAAGTACCCAAAGTAATGTTTGTAAGTACAATAAATTTTATAGAAAACATTAAGCATCTAATACAAAGATCTGACCCTTCACAGTGAAGTTTTTTTGGACACAACCAACAGTAACAGACGGTTTAAGGTCAATTGTGTAATATGTACTTTGAAGTTAAAAGTTGTGGTAGGTAAAATTACATTGCATACTTTAGATACTTTAGTAATAAGCAGTTCTTCAAGGCTCAAATTGGCAACAAGCAGCTTTGATAAATTCAGTAAAGGTAGCATTGTTAAGTAAATGACAACATTCCCCAATCGCATCACTTCCAGTAGAAACAGCCTAAAGTTGAATCAGCAAAAGTATACTGACTGTTTTCCTTTGACAAGTTGCGCCTCCACAACACTTTAAAAAGTAAGACAAATAAATTTATCTTACTTCTCAAGGGCTTTAATTCATAATAATGTATTGCTTTTTTTCAACTTGACAAGGATACTTCAAAAGAAACTTATTTCTGGACTGGCAGCATAATACACATTAATCAGATCCATATGGCTTGTATAGAATATAGTTTTTGTTTTGTTTAAAGAAACATTGACATAGATAATACATCCATTGAAAGAAAATAAGAGATGTTCAAGATGCTACGTTTGCTTCAGTAAGTTGTTGTTGGATACAATAAGTTGCTAGATGAATATAAAATGCCAAATTCCCACTCCTCATCAAATGGTGAAAGGAAGAGGACTTAAGTAACAGTATCATTGCACTTACATCAAACTGCAACTTGTGCAAATTAGAATTACCTGTACTAACAATTATGGACCACATGAAAGAAGAAAAAAAAACTAACAAAAGAAAAACAACAACGACTAAGTCAAATTAGTAAACATACTAGGGAATAGGCTCTTTCCATCAGTGCATCACATCAGTTTTTACAATAAAAGGCACTTCAAAGTTGAAAGCTCACGAAATGCCAACTCACCACCACCATAACTAAAACCATGATAAATTAGGCTGATGTTTAAAATTGATGGATTTAAAATTTTTGATCAACTATTTACCTATGTTACTGCATAGTTGGGGAATGCTAGGGGAACACAAAAGCCTTGCAATCAAGAAAACTTCTCAAAATGTTATGATTAAACAACTATACAAACATCACTCTCACAACTGAGAGAAGAAAAAAAGAGGTAAAAGTAAAATGTATAGTACGTTACTCTATAATGAACTGCGTTAAAGCTATAGCAGCCCCAATATATTGAAAATTAGACTTCAGGAATTTAGAGGGGAATTCGTAGCTTGATTCAATTAAATAAACTAGAAAAATGGGTTGCAACAAAGAATATGTAATAAGAGACAGATCAGAAGACAAAAATAACGACAAGTGTTTGGTTGATGACACCAACTCACTCCTTAATCAAATTGTGTAAAAACTGACAAAACAGATATGAAATTATTTTTTTTAAAGTAGAATGTCAAAACAAATAGAATTACAAAAAAACAACATGAAAACATACCCATTGACAAGTTTAAGTTAGGCAATGACAATCATTAATTGACCAAAGAAACTGACAGATACTGACTTCTTCATTATGGCACTTCCCGGGGAAAAACATTAAATGCCATAGATGAAAAGTTGCAATCTTCACAATTGCTCCAAAAAAATAGAAGTAATGGTCCTTTGGTAGTGGGTACTATGGTAAGTTAGCACTGATAATGTGGTCAGTAGAAATCAATCCTATAGATGCTTGTAACATGAGAGTTTGTTTATATCAGAGGAATATGCATATTATCAGATGCAAACTCCTGATATTGTTAAAAAAATATATCTGATAGTAAAGAGAAGCATACAAAAACAACCCTTTCACAGAAGTGGGGATCAGCCCATGGCTCATGACACCCAGTTAGATAATATTGGCACTTGGACTGAAGACTACAATGATGACTTAGTAGTAGCGGCTGAAATCTGCCTTGTCAGTTTAATAAAATAATGCAGACCTAGCTGCCACTGGGAAACACATCTCTGATTTAACGCGCCTACTTATCATCCATTCCATAACTTGTGCCTCCATTTCTAATTGCATGATGATAACCTTCAATGTTGTTTGAAAGAATTGGGGAGGTAACACAAAACAGGCATAAGTTAAGTTCCACAAAACGATGGATGAATTCTAGGACATTAAGGATGACAAAAAAAAAAAGCGTTTAAAGAGCCAAGATGGCAAGCGGCACAATACCAGACCAGGCTCACTTAATACGCTAATATCACATAGGGTTATGTGCAGTGAACATCCAAAAACTGTTAAGTCAGACAAAATTAGATTATATCACAAGGATGTTACGCAGTTGTGTATGCACAGATAAATATATGTAAATGTATATATATATACACATGTAAAGTTCTATATATTCAGATATATATATATATATACATACACAAGTAGATATAAATGTATTATATCTTATATTTATAGCAGTGCAAAAAAAAAAGAAAGAAAAGAAATACAGGACATTAAAAGAAAACATATACAGTAAACAAGAAGATAAAAAAAGGAAAAAGGGATAACGGATGAGCTATTTCAGCAAAGAAGCTGAGTTAACACTGCCCAAATAAGACATAACCCAAAATTCAAGCGGCAATGAGCACAACTAGCACCATAGGCACTAAGCCGGCACAAGCCCCGCCAACCCAGTCCAGTCTTGTGCCCCTCAACTAAGTCTGACCTCCACCGCTCCAGGCGGGAAAGTCAATGTTATGAAACAGAATGGTTTCCTATCTGGATATGCTGTTGCTGATCCATTTGATGAATAGGATGATGTTGATATGGTTGCTGCTGCTGTTGCCGCCTATCATCTTCTTCTTCATGCTGGAGATGTTGTAGTTGGCTACTGGGGCTGTTAGTACTGTTATAAGGATGGTTTGAGTTGCATAGGACAGAGTAAACAGAGTCAACACTGCTTAGTTTTTCAAAAAATGGAATTAAATCCATCAGCTCAGAATCTTGCATGTCATCAAACCATGATGCAACAGGAACCTGAAAAAAATACACAAATGATTAGTGCCTTGGAATTAATACAATATTTTGAAAATTATAGATGCATTGCAACATTGAGGCTTACAGCATTGTCAGGGTGAAAGATGTAAGAGGCCGGAGAGTTGTCCACAATTATGACTTTCTGTAAATCTCTTCCAAGTTTATTCAAATCTTTAACATAATTTCCTCTGTGGAAAACACATGATTCACGGAACAGTCGAACTCTAAATACTCCCCACCGGTCCAAAAGGTCTGCCACAGGGTCAGCATACTGAAAAAAAGATAGAATAAAATCACGGGTTTAGTCATACATTTATAAGTTGGTATAATCATAACAGGACCAAATAAATGAAAAGAAGTGTGATTTGATTTTACCTTTGCAAGGCTAGCAGTAAATAAGACACATTCATACAGTTCACCCATGCGCTGAAGGAACTCATCTACATGTGGTCTCTTCAACACATACACTTGATGAACAGTGCCATCAATTTCAACGGGAACCACAAAGTCCGCGTTGTTTATTGGCTGTAAAATGATGAGGGGTTAGCTCTCCATAGTGACATATCTTAAGCTATCAGTGTTTAGTCTTTTCACAAACCTTAAACGAACTGTGAACCAGAGTTTCATCTAGGTCAATCACCATGCATTTCTTATGCATTTCCGATGCTCGCACTTGGGGCAGGAGATAGCGAGGCTGTCCTGGACTGAGTTGTGGAGAATAGCGTCCATCGCTGTCCACAGAAGCTTTTGTACTTGATCCCTTGGAACTGGCCTGGCCCCCAAAGCAGCATAACAGTGACCGTAAGATGCTTCTTCGAGGCTTTTTGCCCAGTTGGCCTATTGTTTCCAAATACAAAAATAATTAATGAAAATAAACAAGACAAAATGCAGTCATTCACAACTTAAAATAAGTATTACCTGCTGGAGGCAAGTCATACTCTCTTGGAGGTACAACTGGATCAAGAAGAGAAGAAAACAAGATAAAATTATTATCGATAATATATGCATTTTGAAGTATAGGGGTAAATTCCTAAGCACAAGCCTCACAGTAAATGTCAAGGACCAAGTCCCATCCCTACTCCCTCCCTCCCTACCCTCCCTTTTCAGTCCAATGCTATATTTAGACATTTCCATTACCTTGCAACTTCATTTTAAAAGTATCAATTTATATTTTAAGTTTGCTTAAGAAAACAATCTATAAGATGCAACAACAGTTAGTTAGTAATTATATGGTTTTGTAAAATCTTTTCCACATGTAATGTAGCAGCATTATTCATATTATAAAGTTGTGATGGTAATGCCAACCACACTTACAACAGGTAATAAGGTTTACTACCTTCGCTAACTACCCTTTGCCAAGAAAATTTATATAAAGGGTTGTTGGAGTGAAATCACATTCTACTTTGTTAAACAAAGTAAACAAATACACAAAATGTATACTTGAAAACTAGTGTTGGACATTGAACTACTCCTTGAAAAAAAAATATTGAAAACAAAAACACTATTTCAGTCATCTGTATATGATAAATTCAGCACAAGTTTCAAAAATCTTAGGTTTACAAAATTCAAAAAAAATTTAAAACAAGTTAACTTGTAGAGAAACATAACAGAAAGATAACCTAAAAATTTATACATTATGGGTTTTCTACTTGCGACAGTTCAGAAAAGGTATCATGAAAAGGATGCTACGTTGATTTTCCAAAAACAACAAAGATTTATTTTATTCTTACATCATCGTGACCAAATAATGTATGGCGAGTTTAATTAATATGTATTGATTATCATTATTAATAAAAACTAACTTTTCCTCTAAGCTGCATTTTATGCTCTGAGGGATGTGAATATGAAAGTAAGTAGTAAGTAGGAAAGTCATGCTACATAGAAAAACACAAGATTAAGCATCATGAGGAAAATATAATAACCATTAATGGACAGCCAAAATAGATGGGACTTTTTTTAAGAGGGGTGAAAAAATATGAAATAGGTCTGAAAGATATAGATAGCAAGACTGTACATTTAGCGAAGAGTACCGAGGAATTATGAAGTAGCTATACAAAATAACAGGTAAGGAGTTATGTGATAATATACATAAGGACCTAGCAGGGTATTTTAAACATTTATGACAAGAACTCGCTTTTGTAAAGAAAAAAGAAAACTCAGCGGGTTAAGAGAAAATTGATTTGCAGGAATTTTCAAACGGCCCACCCGAGGATGCGTAAAATATAGGATAACAAGGTCAAAGCTTTAGTCCATATCAAATCATCTACACGGGCAAGGGCTTGGCGGAGCGCAGATAAGGGTTGGGCAGCTGCAAACATTGCGAGCTCATTGTTTACTTTCAGGGGCGGTATGGGTGCGACAATTGCATCAAAAGAATCATAGGGTTTAAAGAATGTGGGAAATAGAATTTATTCGGAAGCATTTGCCAAGATGGACATATTTAGAGCAAAGCTATAAGCCTGCTGTGATTTCTAGAGGTAACAGGTGCACCTAGGAGACGCAATGCTCACCTTTTTCAGGAAAGTTATTTAGTTGCTCGTCATCGCGTGACACCTGCGTGATAATGGACGATGCGTCCATTTAAACATTTGTTTTATTTCTGCGTTTTTAACTCAATTTCAGACGAATAAATATCGATAACCATAAAAATGTTCTCCGAGTATCCAAAATGGCAGAACGACTTGTTGTTGTGGTAAATGCACAACGCTAGTCAATGTCATTTATTTACGAAGGAAGTATTCACAACTAGGACGGACTCGGAAACAAGGATCTAAAATTTATAATATTTAAAAACAAAACAGGGATTAACGAGATCTAATCCGTACTCCTTAACACGCAATTCAAATAGATATTTTGAAATTTCCCAACCGGCGAAGCTAAGTTTAAGTTACTGAACACAATCATGTTGGCCTAACAGAGAGGCTACTGGAGGCAAGAGCAGGATGAAAAACTGCAAGACTGCAAGGAGTAACGCGACATAGTTTTCTGCCGCACCGATAGATGTCGCCTGGCGCGTGGAGAGAGCGCGAGCTGTGATCAGAAACAGTGCCAGACAGCCTTCTCCATCTCTCTCGCTCTAGTGGTTCGTGTTAGAGAGGAACGAAGAGAGCAAATCGTACCGTGGCGTTATGCGGATGCAGTTTAAGCGGTAGGTGCCCCTGTCTCCAATTTGGTCGGTCGTACACAAGCTCCCTGTTTTAATCATACTTACCTGGCGCAGGAGTTAACCGTGATCATGAAGGCGGTTCTCCCAGGGCGAGGCCTTTCCATTGCACTTCGGTCGGGCTGACCTCTGCGAGTATCCCAAATGTGGATACCTCGGGCGTATAATTTTTGATAGTCGGGACTGCGTTCGCGCTGTCCCGGAATAAACAAGTAGTACCTACCATGCGCTCATTGAAAACGAATGGGGTGCAAGTACACAGTTACGTGCGGCTTATTGACACCTTTAACGCCCTTGCTTGAGCGTAACAACGCATGCACACAGAGGAAGGGGACGGACGCAAAAAAAATCTTGATTCACCCAGATTGTCTCATAGTACATTTATTATTTGATTTATAATTGTTTCCTTTGGTTTTAACATAAACAAATCACCCTCATAACTCTGAATAATATTTTTGCATGAACAAACAGAATTGAATTACAATTAACAAACCCTAAGTATTTGTGCAACATCGATTGACCAATTTAATAACTAATGGGAATAGTTTTTTTCCATTATATTTTAGACATTTTATAACAAGCTTGGACAAAAGAGAACAACTGAAAACATTCTTGATAAATCTATTGACAACATGTCTATGAAGTGCCCCTGCAAACTGTAAGAAATAGCAAAAACGTTATCATCTATTAACACCATATAATAGTTCACAAGTAAATGTTCTTGGAAAACTTGCAACTACAAAATGTTTTCACAAAGGAATGTAAATTATTTGATAGTCTGAACAAGAGATTAGAGATCTAAAATTGACCAATTAAAATTTACAACTTGCAGTTGATATTGCTTATTGGTTGCCATTTCAAAGAATTTCAAGACGGATTGGTCCCTTCCGTCAAGGAATGCTGTTTGAATACACCAGTACATATAATTTTACCACAAGATTGATAAAAAGTATGTACACATCATGAGGATTAAGCACCCTGGCTCAGATGACAGCCTACACTACTACTGAATTGTACAGACTTGTGATGATATACAAAGGGGTCATAAAAAATTGTTGAGCACAGGGGGTGTTCTTACAAAAATTCTAAATGTAACATTTGATGTGACGATAAGTAGGGTTATACTACGGGAATATAAAATATAAAACTTCTATCACAATGATAACCCACCCATTCACTACTAAGACGTGTTGACAAACAGGTATTAGAAAAGAGAACATATATCACTTTCATAACAAAGTTGAAACATAACATTCAAAGGCACAGAACAAATAACTTGCTACAAACATTACAGAATCATACATTATTATTTTTTTCTAAATTCCTAATATAGCTAATATAATAACTACAACATTTATCAGGGAGTTTATATCCCTTTCATCTCATGTGCAGAAACTTTCTGTTAAATTATCTCATACTTCCTTCTTTTTGCAGGAAAAGCATAAAAAGTGAGATATAACATAACAAACCTAGATTTTATTGATCAATGGTGCACTTTGATATTTGTCTTTTTATTTCCGTATACAGTGAACATAATTTTAAGGACGTTCTTTAAGAGTTAAGCCAGCACAAGCTAGCAAGTGAATCTCAGTTATTTAATACAATAAGCTGAAACATAGGAGGGATTTATAGCAGTAGTGATTCAATGATATTTTGCATGTTTATCATTTGTCACTTTACAAATATACTCATACTTCATCACAGAATGAACTGCATTCTTAATACTAAAAACAAAACAATAACAAGAATAATTCTCTGGCAAGATAAATTGCAAATGCAGATAGCATTGTAAATTCAATTCCCATTTAAGGTGATAATCTTAGTTCACAATCTTGACTTAAATACATAGTACGTCTCAAAATCTTTTTCTTTGCTTGCTTGCTTGGAATTTAAATCCAAGGTGAAATCGCAAAGGATCTAAGCTGTTAAAATTGTCGGTGCTACACATTTATTTACATATTACGACTACTTTAGACTAGTCTCCCCCGAGCCATACCAAGCTTTAAAAAGAGCTTTATATTGAGAAAAATAAAAATAACTTTATACATATTTT
>NW_026267188.1:1098094-1098848 GCF_000697945.3 Frankliniella occidentalis | reverse complement strand
TGGGCGGGAGCGGGGGCGCCTGCAGGGGCGGCAACAGCCCCCAGGGCGCGGGCAGCCAGGACGCCAGGTCCAGGCCGCGGTCCGCGAAGGCGCGCCGCTTCCGGAGTCTCTCCAGCAGCAGGGGCGGGATGTGCAGCGGCAGCGGAACGAGCCGCGAAAGGCGCTGCCGACATCCTGGAGCATAATAGAGACACAAATGCGATAAATTATTGCTCTCTATTTCAACTTCAAAAAGGGTTACAAGGTCTGCTTCACCATAACGAACTGGAGCCACCTGTAGCGAGAGGGAAGGCCAGCGCTTCCGTGTCGCTGGGCGGGTAACTCGCTTGCGAGCGTTGTCAACACTCCCTCTCCCTCCACCCCCTTCCCCCATGACGCCCCATCGTCTGGTCCTGGTCCCTCCGCCTTTGCAGCGGCGTGGGGAGAAGCGAAGGCTTGACGAATCGGCCAGTTCGTGGAACAAGCCCATCGTTCTTCAGGCGTGTCTCTTTCGAGTTTGTTTGTAGGACAGTAGATCCTGGGGTTAGAGTGCAGTGGCAAGCGCCGCGGCCTGTTGGATGCTCACGATCTGAACTTCCCCCTCCCCCCCCTCCCATCCCCTCCTCTCCCACCACCACAACCTCACACACATGTGTCTCATTTAACGGACGTAGGGCAGTCACTTTTCTGAGAATATTTTCATGCGCACAACACCCACGATTTCGAATGTGGCCTTGTGGGGCATGACGATGGGGGAAAGCTTCTGAAAGGGTGC
>NW_026267188.1:1089187-1090829 GCF_000697945.3 Frankliniella occidentalis | reverse complement strand
CGTAATGAGGGGTTGGCGTCGTGCGCACGGGGTGACAAAGGAGCGGGCGCCGCCCCAAAAAGGGCTCCGCAAAGACCCCACCGCACCGCGAGAGCGTCGCGCCCGTGGACCGTGGACCGTTTCGGGAGGCTCCCCGTGCTCCGCGGGTCCCACAGGGCCGGCCGCGCGGTGGTGAAAGCCCGGGGCGGGTGAGATGAGCACATTCCTGCAGGGCTCCGCCTGAAGGCGAGCCTGGAGGTCCTGCAGCCCGCAGCGGGACGGCATGCCCAAGCTCCTCGCGGAGCGGAGGCTGAGTTAGATTCTCTATCGACTGAGTGTGAGAACGCTGGCAGTGCGCGGATAAGGCGCGCGACAACACGCACGTCACTCACGTCGTTATTGGCAGCGGCTTTGTTTATTTCGGCTGCGGAAATATACGGCCAATTAATCATGGGGCTCCCCCCGGCTCGCGAGGTGGAGGGCGGCGCGCGGGCAAATCCACACCGCGTCGCGCCTCTCCAAACCGATCGTAAATGACAACGACGCTTTTTCGATAAGAACGGGGAAAATGTGCGCGGTGGAATTCGAGAGGGCTCTTCTGCCACTCAGCGGCCGCCGCGCCGCGACGCTCACGCTGCACCACACAACCCGCCCCGGCCCGGGGCCGGCGACACAAGGTTTTTAGTCTTTTATTGTGGCGATGCGTTTTACTGCCTGTGCCGGGCCGGGGCCGGCCGGGGCTACACGTGATTGACGCCCGTCGCTGTGCTGGGATTATTTTTCGTTATTTCCTTATCCGAGTGAAAATAATAAGAAAACCATTACGATGAAGGGAAGGACTCGGTTTTGTTCTCTCCCCCCCCCCCTCCACCCCCTGCTTTATTTTCAGACAGAAGGCGCGGGCGCGTTGCAAGGCAATGGGGGAGGAGGGTTCTACTGTAACACCGACAAACTGTGTATTCGTATAGCAGCTAATCGTGCTGGGCTCGACGGGCATCTGTGCTGTGAGGCCCTCCTGAGCCGGGGCCGTGGCGGCGGGGCGCCCGGGCCCAAGGCGGCCCACGGCGGCCCAAGGCGGTGCTGCCCCCACACGCTGAGAGCGCGACGCGTCTGGCGGGGCGGGGCGGGGAAGGGGTGCCCCGTGCCCCCGGGAGGCCCGGCCTAACCGAGCCGTGTCTCTGCAGGGTGCACGCGCGCTCCATGCAGGCTTGTGCTTTTCAGCTGGGGCCTCAAAGAGTTTCATACAGCAGACACAGTAGAAAATGAAAATGTCTGCCGAGTACAGCTGTAACTTTGAAAGAAAGAAAAGGTGTTGGTTTGGTTTGAACACGTACCTTCGGCTGAAGGCTGCCTCACATTGGGTGCAGCGGTACTTCTTGTCGCCCGTGTGCAGCTTGATGTGGCGGTCGCGGCTGCGCTTGTGCTTGAACAGCCGACTGCAGAACTCGCAGCGGAACGGCATCTGGTCGCTGTGCGTCTGGAGATAGGGAAAAAGATAGGGAAATTAGAACGATGGAAATAAAAGCGGGTTCAAACCTTCGAATGGGGGAGAGGGAGGGGTCGTACTAGTTTTTTTTTGTGCATTATTTTCATGTCCTTGTTTTTAGCCCGCCCTTCTGCTTTGAAAAAGCTATCCAGCGGGCTTATGCAAACGACCTCGTGT
>NW_026267188.1:1087431-1088422 GCF_000697945.3 Frankliniella occidentalis | reverse complement strand
GCAGGCCCGGCCCCTGCCGAACGGAGTTGCCGGCGCAGCGAAGCGAAGCTGGCAACTTCGTTTGGCGGAAGGGCGGGCCTGCTTGTTTTGTTTTTTTCTCGGCCATTTCCTAATTTGATTTGCCGGCCGGCGGCACCCACCTGGCGGCGCCTGTCGCCTAATTGCAGTGTAATGGCGCCACGCGGTCACTTGGCGCCCAATTAGCGCGCATACATCAGAGGGGAGGTCCATTACCGGGTAATAAAGTAAGCAGCCCGGGAGGTGGCGGCGCGGGGCGGCGCGCTGAAACGCACCGAGAGCACCGGGAGGGGTGCTCGCCGCGCTGCTCGCGAGAGCTCCCGCCCTCTTTTCGCTGTATTACCGACCCGACCCACCACCGGGGCAAACAATATAAATCCAACTGGAAGGTCTTCAATCGGCGCGCGATCGCCAGCGGAACAGCGAAGCGCCAAGTCTAGTGCTCGGCCGGGGCGGGGCATCCGCTCGCGGCGATTCATTTCACACCCGGCGGCCAAGGGGTAACAAAAACAGAAAAAAAGAAAAAGTCGTTCGAATTAAGCTCTGCCTTTATTCGTGTACTTTATCAGAGGTTTTTACTCGCGCGGTCCGCTTACCGCTCGCTCGCTAGCTCGCTCTCGCATTTCTTTCTCCCCTGCCCCCGCGCCCCGCCCTGCCGTGTTGCCCCGCCACAGACATTGGTGCGAAATAATGGCTCGTCCGAGAAAATAAACGTCGCTACAAGCAAAGCACTATACAGCACGGTGTGCGCTATTAAGAACCAATGAAGCAGCCAACGCTGTCGTTGGCGCGGGGCTGCTCGCGCTGCCTGCGCCCCGGGACACCATCCGGGCGACACCACCACCAACACCGTGCACAGCGCGAGCGTGGCGGGGCGTAGCGGAGCGTGGCCGGCTCGGCCGTGGCATTGCGACCCGCCCAGAGATACATTCGCATTGCGTGGCAGGGCAAGGCACGGCCCCCTCGCCCCCCC
>NW_026267188.1:1073608-1079806 GCF_000697945.3 Frankliniella occidentalis | reverse complement strand
CGGGCCCCGGGGTGATGACACGTTAGGACCCCGAAAGCATATTCTGCCACGGCTGCGGCTTTTGCGGCGGCACGGCCGGGTCTGCCGGGTCGGGGCCCGCCGCGGCGTGGCGTGTGTTGATGGATGGGGTCATGGGGGCGGGGCTGGCCGGGCCCCGGAGGAGCCCCGGAGGAGCCCCGGAGGAGCCCCGGAGGAGCACCAGCACGCCGGGCTAATGGCGGCCCAATAAGCCGGTAACTCACGTCCTCCGGACTGCCCGCTGGCCCCGAGCTGACCGTAGGATGGAATCGCAGGTCCCATCTCACCTCAGAGCCGAGTGCCCTGCCGTGCCCCGAGCGGCCCGTATGATGTATGAGAAAGGTCCAGCGCGACATTCCGACGCGGCGCGCGCGGGAGTGGGGACGGGCCAAGGGCGGCCGGGCGCACCGAGAAAAGGGTTCATATTCAAGGAAATTAGGCAACTCGTGGACCCTCCCCCGCCCGCTAGAAAGAGAAAGAGAATCCATCCCCGTCACCTCGCACGAGCGGTTGTAAGGGGGTGAGGTAGCGCTCCCCCCTTCCCGTCAGCCTCAGGTGAGACGCCTGGAAGTCAACATAGTACGCCGGTACACAAGCAACCCACGCGACAGCTATCCCTGCCCGTCAGCGTGTCACCCCGCTGCTTCTGCTGTGCACTCACCTGCTCATGCTTCTTGAGGTAGGACAGCCGGGGGAAGGCCTTGTCGCAGAAGGAGCAGGCGTACGGCGTGCCCTCCGTGACCCCCACGGTGAAGGCGAGCTCCGAGTCGGCCACGTCGGTGGCCGAGTTGGGCGTCGCGCAGCTGCTCGGTGACGGCGACGTGGCGTCCTCGGGGGTCTCGGAGCGCCACGACGAGCCGGGGTCCGTGCCCAGGGCATCTGCAACAAAGAGGGGGGCGCGCTGTGAGCAACACGGGCACCGGGCACCGGAAGGGATTCACATGGGGCGGGCACTCTTTATTCCATTCGATTTGTAAATAAAACGCATTAATAAAAAGGCAGTAAAAGGTCGTCATAAATACGGAGAGGGGCGCGGGCCCCGCCTGCTCCTGCCGGCGCCGCCGTGTGGGTGGCGGAGCGTGGCGGCGACATGAGCTGATGGTGTAATTATTCAATTAGGCTGTATGGATGTCCGCGTCAACATGTGTGGGGCATCATCTCGCTGCACTTCGTGTTGTCTCAATCCACACTCCCAGCTTTTTAATGAGGAAATCAGTAATCTAGTGAAGCAAGGCGGGCCTGCTGCTGCAGCAGCAGCGTCGTAAAAGGCGAATGAAGGAAAAGTGTTTATAACGATCTCACAATGAAGTTATTCCATTAGAAGGAGAGGGAGAGAAAAGGGGGAGGGGGGAGTCGGGCGTGACGAAACGAGTGGAAGGAGTGAGAGGGAACGAGGGGCGGGAGGGGTGGGGGCACGGGGCTCGGGGGACAAAGAGGAGAGAAAAATATTTTGGGCTGTTAGACAAGCCACAACTCAGCAGGGGTTCAAGGCGTGGGCCGGCGTGGCCGTGCGACATGTGACTTCATTAAACATACCGGGATGTCACCCCAGCATGGGTCTCTTTCCCCCTTCCCCTCTCCCTCTCTCTCTCTCCCGCATGGATCCTCCGGTTGCCGAGTGTCGTCATAGATTTAACTCCGCCCGATGCGGTGAGGAGGAACCCGTTTGTCGGCCGGACTCCGGGCTGCTGGCTGATTTAGAATGCAGCGGCCGGACACGCACCGTGTGTACACCATATCGACAAAATATGACGGCCAGGGTGGCTCATGGCACGGACGGTGGCACATGGCACCAGCACGGCCCCGGCGCGGCCATGAGCTGGTCGTGTTCGATTTCCCGCTGCTTCCAGTCCTTGTCGCTGCTCCGGCGTCGCCTCCCCGCGTGGGGCCCCGGCCGGCCCGGGTGGTGGTGGGTGTGAAAATGACATCATGGAAATGCAGAGAGCTCTCCGCGAGTTATCGCGCCCGCCGCCGCGGCGAGACCGTTCGAGGACGCGCACGATCTCCGCGACGGGCACCTCGGGCACGCCTGCGCACGCCAGCGTCGTCCCTCCAGTTCCCACAGGACGCCGCCGAGGCCACCGCCGCCGAGCCCAATTGGGCGCAAGGGCACACAAAAAGATTCGTGAGCGCGGCGAGTGGGCCGCCTGGGCCGGGACCCCGCGGAGGGCGCGACACCGGCCCGCCGTCCCGTCCCCACCTCGCCCTTCTCTTTATCTCTGCTCTTTTCTCTTCCAACCAGCTCCCCGCCGCTCCCTTCTGTTTGCCTTTCAAACGGCGGAACGGAAATCAATCATTAACCGCGGAGAATGAATGTCCCGGCCAGGTAGTTTGTTTATGGACCAACTTGCCCCGCCCCCATTGATGCCCGGGACCCTGCCCCCCGAGCCGCCAGGTGCGCAGGGTGCGGAGGTGCGCGAGGCGCCGCGGTGACCTCCCCACCCCACTCTACCCCACCCCACCCGCGGGCCCACGGCGCCCCGGCAGGTGGCGGCGCGCGGCGAACCCCGCGGCGGCCCCCGGGCCCAGGAGGACCCGCCAGGACCGCCGAGGCGCCAAAGTTTAGCAGCGGAGAGATGAGGCCCACGGCGCTTCAAGACAATAAGCCCCGGGTAGAGGGAGGGGAGGCGGGGGCCCCACCCCCTTGGAGGCCCCGCGCGCCTGCCGCGCCTCGCCACGCCGCGGCCCCACACCGAGGGGACAATCAAGCGATAGCGAGCACTCCCAACAGCACAATGAGTAAAACGGCGCGCGCCACGACGCCGGCCCGCGGCGGCCTTTCAGCGGAATTGAGACATCCTGTGGACGACACTTCTTTGCTGCGCCCACACCGAATCACCAGCGGCACGCTCTGCCCGCGGCCCTGCTGCCCCGCTGCCCGCCCTGCTCGTGTGTGCGTGCGCGGCCGCTGACCGCCTCGCCGGCAGAGCCTCCCCCGCGGGACCCGGAGCGGCATGACGGAAATCATTACCCAGATGGGCTCACTAACACTCACTCCATGTGCTGCTCATCCGCAGCCCGAGTCGAGTGATGACTGATGGCCGCGACGGGGACCTCGGTGACGGCGATCCTGACAAGATAGGGCGGTTTACTGCCTTGGCGCGGGCGGGCGCGCGGGGGTCTCCTGACGAGGGCCTTGATGAAGTGCACAGTACAGGGAGGCGGGCGGGCGTCCTTCAGGTCCTGGGCCATCGACTAGGACTGTACCACCACCAGAGAGACCTCGTGCGAGAGTCGAGGAGAACGCCCGCCCTCTCCCTCCTCCCCCGCGCGTCCCAGAGTATGTACGACGGCGAGGGCCGTGTCCAGCCAGTCCAGTCCAGTCCGCCCGGGCGGCTGGGCTCCAGTTTGAGGGAATTAAGACATCCTGCCAGGGTCTCTCTCTTCCCCCCGCCCAGAGGAGTGACCCGCACGGAGTGTGCCACGGCTGGCCGTGCGGCCCGTGGCGGCGGCTTCATAAAGAGATGAGCCACGAGATCTCCAAATGCACATTAATTCCCGCCACGAATTGACCCTTCCCCTCTACACTGCAATAAAACAAAAAGCCTGCCGACGACGAGGGGGACGGCTTGTCTCGCCTCGACGCTTTTCATTCGCCTCCTTTTTGCCGGCCAAGTAGGCGGGGCGGTGCCGAAAAAGCGGCGGCGAGGGCGTGGCGCGGGGTAGCCAACCAGTACCGACGGCTGTGACCCTGTGCCGGGCCGGGCCACGGGCCGGGCCCCTTGTAGTTGTGGCACCTCCTCGCGCCCCGCCACGCCCCGCCACGCCCCGCCGAGCTCAATCCCCAACCACACTGGGCCGTGCGCTGAAATCCCCACCCGCCCATTGCGGTCCAAATAGGGCTCCCCGCCCACCCATTGCAGGGGCTGCCCTTTTGCACGGGGGCGCCGCGCCACGCCGCGCCACGCCACGCACACCACACCGCAAGGAGCAGCCCCGGGCCACGCGTTCGTTTCTTATTTATAGAGTATACATACTAGATCTGGCGCGGCAAGACAGCGCCGCCGCACCACGGGGCGGGCCTGGGCCCGGACAAGAAAAGGAGCACGAGTATGGAAAATTGCGGGGGAGGTGGAAGGGCAGAGAGCGGGGAGAGAGGAGAGAGGAGGACAACACACACTCCACACGCACTCGCTCGCAAATAACAAGACGTGTGCATAAATTTGCAACGGAATTCGCAAAACGTGTCGCTGGGCCCCGGCGGCCATGAAGGACGCACTGCTGGTCCTGCGCGGCCCCGCCCCGCCCGACCCCGGCCGCATTCGCTGAGAATGGCCTGTATTTCTTCATTACTCTCCGGAGAGCGGCGCGAGAGAAGAGTGAGCGGGGAGAGGGGGAGGGGAGGAGGGGTGCAGGAATAAGAAAAGGAGGAAGGAAAAGAAGAAGAAAGTTGAAGGACGAATAGGAGTGGTTGTGTGTTATCGCGCGCCTGCAGGATGAGCAAGGGAGAGGTAGGAGTGGGGGGTAATAATGTGCTCCCGGTAGGGATTTGAACCCACGCGCCTCCAGCGGTGATAAGTTTGAGAGGGAGAGAAAGGTAAAGCACAGGTCGGATGAGCGAACGGAATCCGCGCCCCCCTGAATGTACTACATGTGGTAGCAGCCCCCGGGCTGGGCCCGGCCGGGCCACCCCGAGGGCCGTCATGCGAAGGTGTTGTAGGGCACAATGCCGATCCGTCTCAATTACATTTAAGAGGGCGGCGAACGAGTCGCGCGGCCCGCCCCGCCCGGGCTCTGTACTGTGCGCCGCTGTGCGCGCGGCGTAGGGCCACCGGGAGGACACGGCTGCTGCTCCAGTTGTGTACCTTTCATAATGCAAAGAGAGCTTAGTTTTCTCGTCCAACCGTACCCCCACCCTTCCCCAAATCCTTTCACCGGGATTTTGACCTCGGTTTTACCAGATTTAAATTGGTGCAATGACACCCTCTTCAAAAAACTATACGTACTCAGCCCTGGCCGGTATGCAATCCCGCAACACTGCTGCGCATTCATAGTTACACCCGGTACCTACTGTCTTCAACCATGGCGCCTAACGGCTCGATCGAGTAGGCAACTCGTCCGCACGAGTGCATGCGGCGCAGACTGACTACGAAAGGTGCGGACGGTGCGAGTCAGCTTCACTTGGTAGACGAATTCAAATCGTCTTGACTTGGATCTTGAGGCTGACTGTACTCATCCGCAGCTGCCCTTGCCCTTGCCCAATGACACCCTGCCCCTGATCGGTATCTGCTGACCCTCCCTCCCTCTCTCCCACAGGCACTCACCCCTTGCGTTCCCCCAAACCTCCTCTCTCTCTCTCTCTCTCCGCGCGCGCTCTCCCTCTCTCCTATTTCTCTCACCCCCTTCACACAATGGGGGCAGCGAGCGCGAACGTATTGCGAGCGAACAAGGACATGCGGTGTGGCAGGCGGGGACCGCGGGGGGCCCGCGCGCAAGCGGCGCACGGAGGGCGGGGGGTACAGCCACCCGCAAGAGTCCTGACAAGGCGACGTGAAGCAACGAAAAGGACGTGCTGCACGGAAATTTTCCTTTTCCTTCCTTCCTACTAAATCTCTCTCTCCTCTCTCTCTCTCCTCTCTCTCTCTCCCTCTGTCTCACCATAAACCCCGCCACGCCCCGCCACGGCACGCGTGGCGGTCGCGCACCGAGCGGGAAGGGAAAATGCCGCGACTTCACCCCCTCCCCCCCCTCTCTCCCTCCATCTCTCTCGCTCTTTCTCCAGGCGCACCCACTTGAGGCGCGTTGCCGCCGCCGCTCCGCCCCTTTATTCTAATGTAGATTAATAGCGCCTTATTTGTTCTGCTCGCCCCACACGGCCAGCCGCCCCGGAGCAGCCGCACCAGCCGAGGCACCAGCCGCGCGGAGCCAGAGCCGCAAAGAGACGCACCTACTTTGTCTTCCCATTTCTCAGTCTTTTCACTCGCTCACTCATTCACTCGGTCTGTCCTGCCCCTCCCCCTCCCCTCTCTTTAAGTCCGCCCGCCCCTTCTTACTGAGTACGAACGGTGTATAAAAGCACGACCGCCCCTCGTCAATCGACAATTAGCATAAAATGACAAAACGGGAGGCGGGTACTTTACGAAGCTCCTGCTGCCGGGCGGGTGGAAACCGATATCGTCACCCACCGCTGATCAAACGAGTCCCTCTTTCCCGCGCTCGCACTGCTTGATCTGTTTGCCC
>NW_026267188.1:1071795-1073558 GCF_000697945.3 Frankliniella occidentalis | reverse complement strand
CATTCACCCCCCCTCTCTCTCTCCCTCGTCGTCCGCCTGCTGTCCCCCGACCCCCTTCTCTCTCTCTCTTACACCCGCTCCCGAGACTGGACGTGCCACTTGGGTGGCAGGTCCACGACGTCGACCTCCCTTCATCGTGGGGCCCCCCATAGAAGAAACGGCGCGTTCCTGGAAAGCCATCCGTCTCCCGGCAGGCCTCTGCTGCAGCAGGCTTGAAGGTCCCACGAAGGATCAGGGGGGCGCAGGCCGCGCGCAGGGCACCAGGAGAAAGGTCACGCCTGTTCTGCGGGCTTCAGGAGCTGCAGGAGGGTCGCAAGAGGGCGGGGGCCGCGCCACTCCCCGCCGCCTCCAGGAACGCGCCGACAAGAGCGGAGGGCGCGTCGCGTAGGCTTGGCCCTGCGGCCCGGCAGCCCCGAGCCCCGCGGTCCGCCTCCGAGAACAGTTTTATGTGCCAAGCTGAGAAAGGGGAAGGGAGCGCGACAAAAACAATGATTGCCGCCTAAGTGCCTCCCAATCCGATGGATAGATGGATGGACGAGGCCCGGTCAGGCCATGGGCCCGGCTGCTGGCTGGACACAGTCGCTGCGCGTTTTTCCTCGGATCCCGTGCAGACTGCTGGGCCCGGCTGGGCCCCTCCTGAGGGGTTCCCGTCCGGCCCCTGCATTCATCTCATCGTAACGCCGCGAGGTTATTGCGTCGCTCATTCATTTCCTATCGAGGGTCCCTTTACGATTGGAATGATCTCCGGCCCAACACTGCATGCCCACCACGGGCCACGACGCGCCCGTCACTTGTACTCGTTTCTTTGGCGAGAAACAACGCGGCTTGAGGAGACGACCTCGAGGCGCGCGGCGTCGTCGACGTCGAGACCGCTTTTAAAATCATTTACTTTTTCTTGTTTCTTCTTTCTCTTTCTCTATCCCCCTCGCGGAGAGGCAGAATGTGGGTGCGTTACGAGCAGCGGTGGCAGCACAGGTAGCGAGAAAAACCCGCTCAAAGCGACATTTGAACCCGACCGCAAGCAAAGCCACACGAGCAGAACCTGACGAGACGCCATATCGACGTAGAAATGACAACTTTCGACGAAAATTTAATCCTGTCAATATGACCGACGTCTTTTTGTGTTTATTCTTTTAATTTATGTTTTTTCGTGGGGAAGGCGACATGAAACACTTCGGTGACTCAAACGCGCGCGTGGGGGGACCCCCGAAGTTTATGGGGGTCCCGGGGTCCCCGACAGAAATCGGCGAAGGGGGAGGCGGAGTGTGAGCTCTAGCCAGGCACAGCGGCGCGAACACAACAGCCGCACTCAAAACAGAGCGATAACCCCGTCGCGCTGTCGTTAACAAACGCGACCGGGTGTGTCGGGGTGGGGACCTCTGGGGTGGACCAGGACGCCGACGATGACGCGCCCGCGCCGGAGAGGTGGACGTCAGAGACCGGTGGCGCGGCCGTCCTCGAGTGCATCCGTCAGACTATTGTTATTACTTGGAAAACGGCAACGACATCTTTTAGATGTCGTCCCTTCACTCACGGCTGCTCCCCATCGCTGGTCTCTTTTTTTTTGTGCCCGTATCCCCGCTCCTCCCTGCGCTACTGCTGTCGTTAAGGCCCTACCCCGCCACGCCACGCCCCGCCACGCCCCGCCACGCCCCGACGGCCGTAGTTAGGAGAGCCAGTCCGCGATGCCGTACTGGGGCTAGTGACATTTCCTTCTGCAGAAAAATTCCCGTGCGAGTGGCGTCTCGCGGCGGCGTGGCGGG
>NW_026267188.1:1067555-1071745 GCF_000697945.3 Frankliniella occidentalis | reverse complement strand
CCCGCGCCCCGCCCCGTTTTGGCAGCAAAGAAAACACCTCTGCGGAGGAGACAGCAAATCTGACAGGCGTCGAGGGAGACCGTGTGTTGTCCCAGAGTGGCCTCGCAGTCGTCGCGGTCCTCGCTTCCTCCTGGGTGGGATGGCACGGCACGCCGTCGGCACGGTGCCCGACCCGACCACGGGGTCCTCATCCTCATATGCACAGCCCGCCGCCGGCCAGCCCGAGCAGGCAGGCACGCGCGCGGGACGGACACGGACGGGGCTGGCGGCCAACACAGGGTTGTCGGAGCGGCGGGGACCCGAATGGCTCCGAGAAAGACAACTGCGGGCCACATGACTCAGCTGACCGTCACCTCATTGTCAGGGGCGTATCTAGACGACACTCGAAAATAAAACACAGGGTGGCCCGTCAGCGCCATTCTCTCTCCTCGTTATAATGTACCGGAAGTAGGCGTGCGGGCGGGCTTGCCTCCGCTTGCCTCTCGTCGCTCACCAAACCAAGGCGTCTTACGGCCCCGTGCGAGTCTCCAACCCGTCCCCATACGCCTGTAGCGACCACAAAAACCGAATGAGCCACCCAGTACTATGTATAAGTCTGGTCCGGAATGATTTCATTTCTTTTGAGGGACATCTCGTGGGACACCTATGGCGGGACACCCCAACCCTGACGTGTTCGTATAGTACCCGGCCCGGGGAGCGCTGAGCACACGCACACGCCGCCGGGACACCTCGTGTAGCTTGTCGGGCAAATTGAAAAGCGCGCCTTGTACTACCCGCATGCCAGCGGCACCAGCAGCAGCAGCACCATGTGATCCCGCACCTGTCCGTAACGCACCACCAAACGTATAAATTACGCCGTCAATAAAACAAACGCCCCTGCCGCTGTCCTCGCCGGTCCCCGCTGCTGCATGTCAATCGCTTTGTGACCAGAAAGGAAGCGGCAAGGACCTTCCCTGCTTCGACGAGGATACCGTAATCCAGGACACGACGACACCCAGGATGCGTCCCCGCCCCGCGCCCCGCCCGGGCGAGCACAACGGTATTGTCCGGCACATCTGGTCCGCACTCGGCCTGCACTGCTCGCCCTTTCCCTGCTCATTTCTTGCAAAAACATGAGCGCAGCTTCGTCAATAGGGCCGGGCTAATGTGTGTGGCAGGGGCGGGTCCAGGAGGCCGGGCCGGGGGGGCAGGGCAGGGAGGCGAGGCAGGCAGTGCGAATCGCTGTCCGGACGGGCAGACGTGCGCAGAAAAACCGAGAAAAACCGCCCGCACGAGGAGGAAAGGAAAGATTTCGTCGAAACCAGACCACTTACGTAAAACTAATGTCTATTCAGTCGGTGACACAGTTGGGGAGAACGCCAGGCCAGACCACCACTCCGTCATTCGCGGAGAGCAATTACATACGTGCGATCCCGCGCAGACTCGCAGAGAGGAGGTCGCAGGCGCGCGCGGAGGTTTTTACTGCCCGCGAGCTTTCAACTCTTTTTGTGACATTGTCCGTCCGCCCGTGCCGCACCTTGTTAAGCAGCGTCCGCATAATTATATTCAATAGGAACGCTTGATTAATGTGTTATTGTCAATTCCGACGCGGACTGTTTTTTTTAGGGGCACCACCACCACCACCACCAGCAGCAGCAGCCGTATAGTGTCGTCTGAACCAGCGCCTAGATCGCGGAATGCCGTCCCCGCCGCAGCACCGCGAGTCACCTTGCAGTAATTGTTGCCCCGTGATTTGTGAGAGATCCGCAACGCCACTGCTGCTGCTGCTGCTGCTGCTACTTTTGGTCTCTGTCGCGCCGGGCAGAGCACATACGTCACACACTCGACCACCTTGGAGAGCATAGCGACTCCGTGCTCCGAAATAATAAAAAGTAGCGATAAATCGAGAGTTGATCGTCCAAAAATTCAACCCCCAAGCGCAGTCGTATATATTGCATCATTCATCGTGATGTGTCACCGGAAACAAAGATAGGATATAGATTCCACGGCCACGCAGAAAACAGTCGCCCTTCCACCCCTTTACAGAACACAGTGCATCTCTGTCTCGTCTCTCTCACTTTCGGGCGATAAGAGAGGGTGCACGTTGCGACACACCCACACACACGCACACTCACACGCACAAACGCGCCTGCAAACACACCAGGCGTAGGCCTGGCCGCTGAATGAGTGCGTGAGTGTGAGTGAGAGCGAGAGAGTGTGCCAACCTATCAGCCACCCACAATGCGTGCCTACCCCCCTGCCCGGCTGGACGAGGCGAGCAGGCGACCCACTTTCCGAAAGTCAACACCTCCACAACCACCACCACCACCACGCCACCACCTCCAAGCAGTGCGGCGACGAGCACGGCCGCATAGCGCACATCGCGCACCTGCACCGCGAGGAACATGTGCCGAGGAGCCGCGCCACCCCTGACCCGGGACCTCAGGTCGTGTCCCCGGCCGGAGCACAGCGAGGGAGCTGCCCTTCAGCTGAACCGGTGGTGACCACAGGTCAGCACCCCAGTACATCGGAGACCTCAGGTTCCGCCAGCTGGCCCGCAGATGTCGGCCGCCGTGGTGTGTCCACCATGTGTCCACGTGCCACACCGCTTCCAGGTAAGAGCAGCGCGCCCAGGCCAGAGGCAGGACAGCTCCCGTTACGCGTCCGACACCACCAGGGCACCACCGCGCCGCGGAGGAGAAACACACAGTTATCAATCTGACGATCGCTTCACATTCTCGTCCTAATGCCGTGAAACAAGAGGGTGCCGTGATGGAAGGGCTGTCCGGCCGTCACTGCGGCACCTGCCCCCCCCCCCTCCCCCCTCCTCTCTCTCCATCTGCTCGCCTCTCTCTCTCTCTCGCTGTCTCTCTCCCTGCGGCTGCCGCCACTCGGCCCCTGATTGTTTGACACCCATCACCACGCCGATAAGCCCCATGGTGTCCAAGAGCGTCTCGGACCTGGTAATGGGGTTACATACAGTGTGTATACACACGGTCATGAGAATGTTTGGGGCGGGCTTTGTGTGTACTGCGGAGGGGCGTTGGGGCGACGCCGGTGGAAGGAGAGCGAGAGAGTGAGAGAGAGCGAGAGAGAGAGACGTACAAAGAGGCAGAGAGAGAGAGAGGGATAGACGCAGTCAGAGGGAGAGAGAGGTGACAGGCGATAGACGAAACTTTCATTCAGCAGCGAGTAGGGTGGCGAGGCGCCTGTGGGCACAGCGTCATCACACCACGCCCCTCACCCTCTGGTGGGATCTACACCCAGTCCAGGGGGGCCGCACGGCCAAGACTGGCACGACAACCTGTTAGCGCCCACTGCACAAGCAGGGGTGGACGATCAGCCCCGCTCTAGCAAAACAGCCAGGGTGAGTGTCCTGCCTGAGCCGTACTCTTCTCTGGCCATGCTGTACCGGATACATGCATGCGAACGGGTTGCATACTCGCAGGGGGCATATTAAAGCGCCGTGTTGAGAGTCGGTATGCAAGCCCGCCCGCACATCTGCATGCGGTACCAAGCGGTACCAAAGAATCTAAGTGCGGCTCAGAACACTAGACCACCCAACCGCCGTACAACACAGGCACAGGCACAATCAATGCAAGGTACCCAAAAAACAGAGTTCCGTGACGGGGGTTAAACACTGGTATCCACACGGTTCCTCGAACCCTCCGGGTCAGAGCGGGCACGAAAGCTCAGGAAGCACGACGACCAAGCACCTCGCCGTCGTCGTCAGCGCGTCGCGCATCGTACCTTTGATGTCCTGCTCGCTGACGTGGTGGTTCTCCTTGTTGGCCGCCTGGATCTTCCCGATGAGCAGCTCGAGGCGGCTGCTGTTGCCCTTGAAGAGCATCCTGGGCGCCGTGTCCGGCGGGTACCCGCCCGGGTAGGCGGGGTACCCGGGCACCAGGTACTGGGGTGGGCTGGGGCCGCTCATGGGCCTGCCCGTCTGTGCCGCCTCCAGTCTCATCAAACGAGCATCACACTGTCACCGTCACAAGCACTGTCACACGCCCCCGCGTCACACGTCACTGCCACACTCACACCGTCACACAAACACAGACTCGCGGCGCGTACTGCTGATGCTGGGCCGCGCCGGCCGGGGCGCTCTCATCTGCGTGGAAGGACAACACAGAACACACTGCCACGCCACAGGCTCAGGCCACCACGCTGCTGAGGCGGCCGGGAGGGAGCGGTGGGGGGCGGGGCGCGGC
>NW_026267188.1:1065026-1067505 GCF_000697945.3 Frankliniella occidentalis | reverse complement strand
GGCGGGGTAACCTTCTGACTCGCGGGCGGAGTCGTGGCGGGGCGGGGCGCTGTGTGGCGGGGCGTAGCACCAAGCAATTTTCGTCGGGCGGGGCGGGCGCTGGTTTGTGGCGGGTGAAATCAGTGACGTCGAGCTGTAAGTGAGAGCGAGCGAGAGGGAGAGAGATAGGAGGGAGAGCGAGCGAGAGAGGCGGGCAGGAGGAGGTGAGATAGGGGGGGGTCGGCAGTGTCACCTGCACCTGCCCCGCCGCCGCGCACCGCCCTGCATATTCACGTCATTGGTCGTGCAGCGGGAGCAGGACAGATTCCTCCTCCTCGTCAGAATCGCATCACATTCTTTCGTTTTCGCGATTCCCTTCGGCCGGCCTGGCCAGTGCCGCCGCCGGTGACTGACGCCGCCGCTGGTGCCGCCGCCGTGCCGCGCGACGCCTGACTCTTGACGACGAGCGCTTCACTCTGACGAAGGCTGTCCGTCCGGAGGCTGCGCGGCCGAGCCGGCTAGAGAGACGCGGTCCACACGACAAATAGCGCCCTTCAGCGGGCTGCCGGAGACGCATCCATCAGGCGCAGCGGCGTAGCGCTCAGCGTAGCGCGGCGCAGCGAGTGCGAGAGAGACGGCCGCCCCTGATGTGTGATCCCATCTCCCCCTCTCGCTCGCTCCACGGCTACGCCGCTGACCAGGTGGGGCCCGGGCCGGCGGCGCTCGCCCCATCAAAGGACCGCGCTCAGAGGATGCCGCGACCGCGGCCGCGGTGCCGCGGGGTCGGCTGCTCCGGGACGTTATTCGGAAATTATCAAGCGCTGCTCTCACTCGCACGGTCAGCAGCCGTCAGCCGTGTCGCATGCAGTCCAGCACGGGCAGCACACCCTGCCGGGGGGGATGACGGGGAGGCATGCGGCAGTGAGCCGCGGCGGGGCGGGGCGGGGCACAAGCAGCCCCGGACGAGAAGGCGGCACGGCGGCGGCAGCAGCTCTTCCTGGTGACAACGCTCCGCAGCGGGGCGTGGCAGGGAATCGATCGGTTGCCGAGAAAATGAGTCGTTCTGCTCACTCGTTAGCGGGCGCGCGAGAGAGAGAGGCGGGGATAAGGAGCATGCGGGAGGATTAAGAGAGCAACGCTTCAGCTGACGTTTGAATCGTCGACCTTTGAAAGGCTTTGCTCTTCCATTTGACGAGCGGCCTTCCAGGTAAAGCGGTGGGTGCTGATGACACCAAGCGGGAGGACACCCATACCCATAGGGGCACCCAGTGGGACGCCCGCTGCACCCAGCGGTCCAGCGGAGCCTGAGGCTGACTGCTCAAGGCTCCAGCAGCGGCCGGCCGTCCTTGCATTGTGTGTGCAAAGCGAGTAGCCGAGCCGGCGGCGGGCCCCCTTAGGCCCCCGCGCCACGCCACGCCGCGCGCGGCCAGGTGTCGCCACGCCGGGCCCCGCGGCCATCCGTCAGCTGCAGGTGCGGCGGTCACTGCCGCTGCCGCTGTCCGCGCGCGCGTCCTGGCACGTCAGTCAGCGCAGCTGCCGCAGCTGCTGCAGCTGGTGGCGCGGCCTATGCCCGGCCTATGCCCGGCCTACGGCCTCCACGCCGGGCGGTGACGCGGCCCATGCCGATATGGGCAGGCGGACGCACCACCTGCCCGCCCGTCGGCGTAGCCGTGGGGGCCGGCCAACCCCCCGGCCCGGCCCGCGCCACTGGAACACCGTCGCGGAGGTGAAAATGACGGCGGTTCCGGATACGCGGCCCGCGGGCAGGGCAGGGCAGTTCAAAGTAGGGCTACCGTCGGCGGCCTCCCCGCCGCGCCGGCCGCCGCGACCGCCGCACGGCCCCGGCAGCAGGGCAGGTCCCGTTGCCGAGCACCAATATATGGCAGTAATTGGCTTTACTCTTGACCGAGCGGGTACAAGGCACCGGCCGGCCGGTCCGGTAGCATCCCGTCCAAGCCGTCCCCGGCCGTGTAGGCCCCGGGACCGGTACCGATACCCTGTCCGTCATTAACACGCGCCTCGCCCCGCCACGCCACGCCAGCCCCGCCAGCCCAGTCAGATAACATCATCCGCATGTAAGCGCGAGCACGCACGCACGCACGCGTCCCGTCCCGTCGCGTTAACACCGTGTAAGTGGAGAAGATGCACATCGAACGCGCGCTGTAGCGAGCGCCCCGATCCATGCGGGGGTCACGAACCACTCAGTAAACCGCTGTTAAAAAATTAAGCAAGATTACGCAGTTAGTGCGGCGGGTACGCGTGCGCTTCGTGTTGTGCACGACACGCCACGACATACCGCACGCAGAGCGGGACGGACGGTGGTGCCGCGTGCAGCGAGACAATAGGGTATTTCACCTGAAGCAAACCGGATCCAAAGAAGAACAAGAGTTCTTCCTGAACTCTTTCCTCCTTGGCGCTCATTGGCCGATGCCGACGAAGTTCTCGGACCCGACACTAGGGGTCGACCGCCCTTGCGGCCAGTTCATGAACTTCGTCGGCG
>NW_026267188.1:1059916-1060446 GCF_000697945.3 Frankliniella occidentalis | reverse complement strand
CTCTCTCTCTCTCTCTCTCTCTCTCTCTCTCTCTCTCTCCCCGTGCAGCTGAGCCAGGCTGGAGCCCGGCCGCGCCGCGCTGCGCCCCTCGGGGGGTACCCACAGGGACTCGACTCGCCCCTCTCCGCCGCGCCCCGCAACACCCCAGGGAGAGGACGACGGCAAGCAAGGGAGGGCCAGCACCGGCACATAGAGGAGAAGAGCGAGTGAGAGAGGAAGACAGAGAGGAAAGGATGACCCCTAGGGATTCGGAGCATAGGGCCCTGGCGTGATGTTCATTTGTGCAAGTGTGTGTGTGCGCGCGTATGACTGCGAGTGTGTACGTGCGCGCTTAAAGGTGTGCGTGCGTTTAAATGCGCGCGCGCGCGCGCGCGTGTGTGTGTGTGTGTGTCTGCACAGTGCATGTACGTGCGAGCATGAATGTGTGTGTGCGTAAGTCCTCGCGCTGTAGGCGACCGTACCGGAGCGGCGCGGCGGCCTGGTGGCGGCGCGCGGGGCAGCGCCGCGGGAGGCGGGGCGGGGGGAAGCGG
>NW_026267188.1:1058504-1059110 GCF_000697945.3 Frankliniella occidentalis | reverse complement strand
CCCCCCTCCTCTCTCTCTCCCTTTCTGTCCTATCTACGGTACTGCAGAGAGGAGATCGCAGCGTGCGCACACACACACAACCACACCAACACACGCACACAGGTACAGCTTCAGCTTGCTCTGCTTCTTGGTGAGGAATTAATATTTACATTAACATAAATAAATGTCTGAGAGGTCCGCGTCGCGGACTGGCCGTCGCCTTTTGCAGACAATCCGCCCCGTGATTGCATCTCCATAAGGCATTCCGAAATATTGGGATTCCCTCGCGCACGGCCGGGTCACGCCGCGGAGACCACATTTTTTGCGTCTTCTTATTCTTCTTCTTTCCCTCCCACTCCTCAACTTTTTGCACTGCTTCCTTCGCAAAAAAAAAAAATACAAGGTGGAAAAAAACAGTGCGTTGTCGTCAGCCGCCGTGCCGCCTCAGTACATACTACTATGAATCAGAAAAGGCAGCTCGATCTGGAGGTGAAATTAAGACTTGGAAGTTGTCGCGCCTCGTTTCTTTCACAGTTTTTCTTTTCGTGAAATGGAGTTATGTACTCCGGGCGGTGATGTGCACTTGCTGCGCGCACCTCGGCAGGCTGCTAATCCCCTCCCCCGCAC
>NW_026267188.1:1050897-1053181 GCF_000697945.3 Frankliniella occidentalis | reverse complement strand
CTCTCTCTCTCTCTCTCTCTCTCTCTCTCTCTCTCTCCCTCTTGCTCTCTCCCTCTTCCTCGCTCTCTCTCTCATTCCTCTTACCAACGAACGGAACTCCCATGGGGTCCTTCAGGTCTTGCGCTCCAAATCAAACTCCCTGCCGAGTCCTGTCCTGGTGCTCTGCCTGCCCTGCTCGCCCTGCTCGCCCTGCTCGGCGCGGTGGCACACCTCCAGGACGCCGCGCTGGGCGCCCCCGTCACCCCCCGCCTCCTCCCCGCCATTCAACGCGACGACGGTTGAGCGCGTCCCGCCCGTCGCCGTGTCGTAACATCGCGCACGTTAACGGACGGCCGAACCTCCACCTCGCCGCCGCTCGCGGGCGGCACCGGGACCGGGACGCTCCGATACAGCAGGAAGTGGCAACTTTTCGAAAGACGCACCGGCGCGCGCGCGCGCGGGCCGCGGGGGGCGTGGGAGGGGCGCCGCCGCGGTCCCCTGCACAGCGCGGGGCTCGCGGGGAGGCCCCTCCAGCCACGGCCACGCCCCGTCACGCCCCCGCCCACCGCCAGGATCCACAGCTTTTGCCAAGTTTTCTACGACAATGCGCCGTTGTAGTAAGCAGCAGCAGCAGGAGGAGGAGGAGCAGGATGAGGTCCGCAGGATGTCATGTGGGCATCCTCCGCAGGGCGGCCCCCTCCCCTCCCGGCCCTCGTTGCGATTTGAAATAATTCCCGCCAACAAGGCTGCTGCTGCGGCGGCGGCGCGTCACGCCCGTAACGGCGCGCAACAACGCGTGTCGTGTCGCATTGTGCCCGAGCGGGCCCGCTTGCAGGGCTTGCAGGGCCGTGCAGTGCGGCGGCGTGCGTGCGCGACGGGGCCGAGCCGAGCCCAGGCGCGCCCTGCACGGGCACAAGTCCGCTATGTCCGTCCCGACGGCTAGCTGGCCAGAGAGGACGCGACTGCAACCGACTTTCTAAGGCAAATTTGAGGCCACCTACCGGGATAAAGCGTTTATCTCGGGCACACCATGATGTATATAGTCGGCAGGCATGTGTGCGCTGTGTCATTTTTCCGCATATGCCGCGCGCCGGTAGCACAAGCACCAGCAGCAGCACCACCACCACCACTGCTGCTTCGCGCCCCTCCGCACCCCGCCGCCCATGTGCCCCGCTCTCACAGCAGCGCGTCGGCGCCGCCTCCCCAAAGACTCCCTGGCAAAAGTTTGGGCCGCGGGAAAAATGGGTGGGTGTGTGATAAGAGTGGCCTGGCGCCACCACATAACTCGAGGCGGGGCGGGGCGGGGGACGCCGCCGGGGGCTTTGCTGATTCATCAACCTGCTGCATTATCACTCGCGGGGCGTGACGGGGCGGAGGAGGACCGCAGGGGCGCAAAGGGAAAAGAAAGAGAGAGGGAGGATGGGGAGAGTGGCAGAAAAGGGAGCGGGAAAAAAATCAAAAGGCTGCTGTGAGGGCGGGATGTGTAAAGTAAGGTGGAGGAAGGGGTGACGAGCGAAGGGGAGTAAATGGGGAAATGTTCACGTCGCTAATGTAACTGATGCTGCTGCTGCTCGCAACGACCCGCGACTGCTCCCCCTGCTTTGCTCTGCTTCCGTGTTTCCCAAAACAAAACGCCCTGCTCCGCCCAAGTGTGCCTCTTCGCCTCACCCTCGCCCGCCCCTCCACGCAGCCTCGTGGAAATTTGTCATAGCGAGGCGGGGGTGGTTATGGTTGGCGGTGACGCGCGCGCCGCCGTGGCGCCAACTTTTGAAAGCGCCGGGAAAAACACTTGAATCGCATTATAATCCGCAGCAGTGAAGGGCGTGGCGGGCGACCCGGCCAGGAGGAACCCGCGGCGGCGGCGCGAAGAATAAGACAAGAAGTCACGTGCCGGATAACGCGCCAAAACTTGTTCCCGCCAAAACAAAGGACGATCGCTCGGCGGCGCGACGGGGACGGGACGGGCCGCGCCCGGGCCGCCGCTGAGCCTCAGCAACTGCTCGCATAGATCACGCCGGATAATGCTCGGTGGGTGTTACGCCCCTGCCTGTGTTTTGTGTGGGCCCGCGAGAGAGAAAGATGGGCGGGGAGAGGCTTGTGTGTGTGAGAGAGAGAGAGAGAGAGAGAGAGAGAGAGAGAGAGAAAGAGAGAGACAGACAGAGTGAGAGAGGAATTGTAGGTGCTATGACGACGCCTTCTTCTTTTCTCCTCATTCCCCCGCAACCGCGCGCGCTCTTAAGAATGAGAGTTGTTGGAGAAGTTTTGCGCTCCAGATAAGGAGGGGGTGGCGGGGCGTGGCGGTGGG
>NW_026267188.1:1049748-1050268 GCF_000697945.3 Frankliniella occidentalis | reverse complement strand
GCGCGAGCCTAAGTGATGGATCACGCCACGGCGCCCGCCGCCCCGCCCCACCCCGCGGACAGCTTGAGAGAAGCAGAAAGCCACCATACATCACCGCCTGCTGCCGCCCGCCGCCGCCCGCGGCCTCCTCCGAGGCATGCATGAGGTCCCGCAGGTAAAGCCCTGCCCCTCTTCCGAAAGCAGGGCACCGCAGCGCAGGGCTCCGCAGAGCTCCGCAGGGCTCCGCAGGGCACAGCACACAGAGTTGCCAACCGCGGGCTGGCTGAATTATAACCCGCGCCGCCCCCAGGGGACTTCACAATGAGCGCATTTGACTCATCCCCGTTTGGTCGGCGTCCCCGTCCCTCCTCGGCCCCGGCCGGCCCACCCCGGCCTGGCTGCGCTGGACGTCGAGGAGGGTCGCGCGCGCGGCAATACCGACCCCCCCGGATTAATCAAGACGCTACCGGAAGGACCCGGACGGCGGCGCCGAGGTCCTCTCCTCCCTCCTCCTCCTCGCCGGGCACGCCACCCTCTCAAG
>NW_026267188.1:1047294-1049598 GCF_000697945.3 Frankliniella occidentalis | reverse complement strand
GTGTGTGTGTGTGTGTGTGTGTGTGTGTGTGTGTGTGTGTGTGTGTGTGTGTTTGCGTGTGCCTGTGTGAGTGGATGGCCCGCTTTCCACAAACGGAGCGTGGCCGCAAGAATGGACACTTCCGGTGCGTCCGGGTGCCGGGCCGCGCAGGGCCGGCCGAGGCCCGCGCGTCTTGGCCGCAGGTTGCTCCGGAAGGCGCGTCGGCGCGCGTCGGGCGCAAGAAGAGCCTCCTCTCCTGGACCACGCTGGCCTGCGGCGGGCGAGCCCGGCCGGACCCCAACAACCGCCTCGGGGTCGCCAGTTCCGCCCGGGGGATGTCCGGTGCCTCGCGAGAAGGTAGTACTACTATTACAACTATACACAGTCGTAGAGGCTGTCTTCTTGGGGGCCTCGGGCCTCCTCGGCGAGCGTGCACGTATACACTGCGCAGAGAGAAGGCAGCCCCGACCATTTGCAGCCCCCAGAGGTCTCGAATGGGAGACGGTGATGGGTGACGTTGCCTCGGATTAGTGACACGACACCTTGCGGAGCTGCGTGAGGCAGCGTGCCACGTGGGTGCGCAGACCTGCCAGGGTCTGTGCCAGGCACACGGCACTCGACCGGAAATTCGAAGAAGGGTAAGTCGACGAAACAAAAGGGCAGCTTTGCCCCCCCCCCCTCCCTCTCCCTCCTCCCCGTCCCGGCTGTACGGATTGTGGGTGGCTTTGCCGCTTCATCCTTCGCCCAACGTCTCTTTTCCGAGGATCGTGTCGACAAGGGAGAAGTGTGAGAGTGAGATGAGGGGTTCGGGAGAGTAAAGAGAGGGAGAGAGAGAGGAAAAGTTACAAGTTGGCCCCCATGAGCGCACTGAATGGCGGGGGTGTCCGTGCTTTATCAGCGGAGCTGGGAATAACCACCCGGGCGCTCACCCTGGGTGATTCGCCGTATGGGTCTTGCACCTTCCTGTACTTGACCTGAAGTCGTTAATGACGGACCATCACGAAGGAAAGTGACCCTGCTCGTGAACCTCGTTTCGGCGAATGGAAAAGTTTTGAGGCACGAATCTTGAAAAAGAGCGGACGGGCGGACCTTCCTCGAGCATGAATGACCTACATACACGGTCCTTTAGAGATAGAAGAGTCCAGTGAAAAAAAGTAAGTCCAATAAAAAATGTTTTGTGAGCGCGAAATTAAAAAGTGCGAGAGAGAACTGAGCGTTCTGTCAAAATGGCATGCCTAGTAAGTAAGTTAATGTATAATCGCCTTACGGCCATTTACATGTGCTTACTGTCCCCTCGCACAACAATAGCCGACACGACGCTCGCACGCCAGGCCATTGGGTGGTTCTGCACGGGCATGAGTGTAAATGGACCGCACAGCCTCCAAAGAAAGGAATTGTCTTCAACAGATCGAGCGCCGTCGTAAGCGCGCGCGAAACCCAAACCCCGCCCCTGCCCCTTCTCCGCGTGATATACCTACGTGAAGAGAATCATTGATCGTATCGATCTTGACTCCCTCATTGATCCGAACGCTTCTGATCGGTCCCTTCGCGCTGTATCCTCTACAATGGGGGCGTGTAACGTGACACCCGCACGTTTGGCACAAAGTGAAGCGTTTTTGTAAACACGACAATCATTGGAGGGGGCCCGTGAGGGCCGTGAGGGAGGAGGGTGCGGTGCACCAAACGACACACGGATCCGATTAAGTAGGGCACACATACGCTCCCGCACACGCACACACACACACGCTTACAATGAACGCCAGCTTCCCTGTGATATCATTACGACTGAATGCAATGCAATCACAGCTGCTGCTAAACGTTAAGTATTCTGGTCCATTCAGCGACCGCAGTGGGTCAGTCTGGGAACACGTTTTTGACGACGAGAGATCCTTGAAACGAAAATTTCCACGCCAAGATGGGATTGGGTCACTACAGGTGTGTGTACTAATCTTACAAGACGTTTTGTTTTGTTTTTCAGCATACATACTGCATATGTGGATGCTCTCCGCGGCGGGCATCACTTTTCGGAGTCACCCTCGCGCGGAGAAGTATCCTAGGAGAAAATAAGAAACGCTCTGGCGGTGCCATCACGCAGTGGCGAGCGGCAGTCAGTGACCGACGGTTCTGCCACGCGGCGCGGCTCCTGGCGCAGAGCAGGCTCTGCAGGCTCTGCAGGCTCCCCGCGGCCCGCGGTCGGCCCCGCCTCGCGGCCCCGCCCCGCTACTGCACGGCGGCACTGACCGCTTTGTAAGTACGGCCCGCGACACTAGGCGGCGCGAGAGGGGTAGAGGGTAGGGAGGGAGGGAGGGAGGGAGGGAGAGAGAG
>NW_026267188.1:1045217-1046354 GCF_000697945.3 Frankliniella occidentalis | reverse complement strand
TCTCTCTCTAACACATACACGCAGAGGCTCACCCTGCTTTTGGTTTGAACGAATGAATGAATGGATGAAGGACTCGCTGAATGACTGAAGGGGCGGCTGCCGTGACGGCGGCGCCGCCATACACCGTGCTGGAGCCGCTCTGGAGCCGGAGGCGCCGCGCTTCCAGCAGTCCTCCAGGAGGGACGGGGTCCAGAGGGTCCAGCTCCAGTGGGTCCAGCCACGGCGTCTTCGCCTTCCCACGACAGCGGAGGGGGCCTGCTCCTAGTTCAACAGGAATGGTCCGACTGGGGAGAAAAACGCGGTGGTCGTCCATTATTTTCATCTTTTTTTGTCGTCGTCGTCGCCACCGCCGCCTGTTGTTGGCTTCATCTCTTATTGCTGCTGTGCCTCTCGCCTCTCTCGTTGACAGGGCCGCGTCGTGGCACCTCAAGCTCCGCGCGGCCCATCTGGCACCGAGACCCAGCGGCGGCGATTATTGACTGAGCAACCGGGGAAGGGCGTCACCGTCACGGACGATCACCGAGGCGCGGGTTAGACTCCGCCGGGGCCAGGCGGCCACCGCGCCAAACCTTCTCGGGAAGAGGGCATATCTCCCATTATAAGCCCTTCCCTTCCCCTTCCCAGCCCCGCGCCCCGCGCCCCGCGCTCCGCGAACGCTGCTGCTGCGCTGCAACATCTCAGTCGTCACCGAGAGAGGTGTTGTGGTGCCCCGGCGGTGCCCCGGCCGGCGGCGGTACCGGTGCGGGTACTTTGTTGGGTATGCTGGCGATGTCCTGGTCGTTATGGTCGTGTTTTGCGGTCATCAGTGCTGGTGCTGGGAATGTCTTTCCGGTGGGAGAGGCAGGGCACGACGGCGGCGGCCACGGCACGCTGGACACGCTCACACACACACACACACACACATATATCGATGAACGTAAAAGTCTCACCCCCCCCCCCTTTTGGACTGCTCAATAAGGGGTTGCCGCGTTCGCCCTACCCGCTCACTCATTCATGACGCGCTAAATGTCGCATCGCGTCCAGCGCGTCCAGCTTCTCTAATTTAAAAGCTCGCGCGCCAGGATTGGCGCGGGCCCGCGGTCCACGTTGACGGCGTCCTGCCCTCGCGGCCATCAGGACGGACTGCCCGCCCCCCGT
>NW_026267188.1:1034962-1044462 GCF_000697945.3 Frankliniella occidentalis | reverse complement strand
TTCCTTAGATCAATAAAAATTTAACAAATAGAAAATATGATACAATTTTTCTAAATTTTAGCGATTATTCATTACCTTATGGGATATTTTCCCTTGAACCAATAAAATTCCGTCGAGTTAAGGGAAAAATTTTATAATATTTTCTTTCCATTGAATCAACCGAACCTTTTTCTGGGTGAGCTACGTGGAGAACACAGAGGACGAGGACGTAGGTAGTCACATACTTAAGAGCCATTGGCCACAACTTGTCCGGATTCTTTTATTGTATAGAACTTCACATTCCTTGTGAAAAACTGATTTCAACTGGGGCGACTTAGCGTTGGGGCGACATGGGTATGGGGCGAAATGGTCATGGGGCGACTTTATACCGGGCCAAGTTAGACTGGGGCGAGTTGTCCTAGATCCGCCGCGGACATCCCCGTCACCACCACCACCATACCATCGGTACCACCACGGGCAGTACGACACAAAAGGCCCCCCCCGATGGGACGTGGCGGGGCGTGGCGGGGCCAGGTGGATGGCGCTGTGCTCGCCGCCAGGCCAGCAGCACCTCATCCGCGTATGTGTATCCCATCTCGCATTACCATTTATCATTCTGGGCGCTCACCTCTCAGCGGCAGCCCCCTCCTGCCTCCCCTCCCACCGCGCGCCGCCGGCAGCCCGCATGTCTCTCTGTTCGATTTGTTTACGGCGGTACTCTATCCTCGGCAAGGCCCGCAAGGCCACCAACCACCACCACAACGCTCCGCACGCCACGACAAGGAGAAGGGGAGAGAGAGAGAGATGTTGGTTTTTGTTGTTTTTGTTCTTTGTTTGTTTTGCGCGCGCGGATTACGTCAAATTCGCCAGGGCGTCGGAGTCGGGATTGTGGGACACGAAATATGGGCCATTTCGGGTTATTCAGTGGTGGGCTGCGTCGCCGCCGACTTGTCAGCGAAGCGACTTTACGTATTCTATTTCTCAAACTTTCGCGCTCCCCGGCGATGAATTTATCACGCCGCCCGGGGAGGAAGAAATAGTTGGTCATCATAATTTATTTAAAATGGAGTGTATAAAGACAATGGATGGTGTGCGTTATGCCCCCTTTTAGGCCGGCCGGCACGGTGCGGGGCGCTGCTGCTGGCCGCTGTGAAGGGCGCCCGCAGCCCGGCGGCTGTGTGGGGTACGCGTCTGCCACCTGTGAGTCGAGTTAGGCCCTACCGGTAGCACGCCGGCAAATCACAGGGGAGGGGACGGGCGGGGCGGAGAGCAGCGGCAGTAGCCGCGGCAAATTGCACCTCTCAGATTATCGCCTCGTGAGCCTCGCGGGAGACGAGCCCCGGCTCACCCAGCGAGGCCCGGGCCGCAGGCGCAGGCGGGGCACGGCGGGGCGGGGCGGGGCGGGGCGGGCGCACCTCGCTCTGCCCCTGAGAGACAATGGCCAGCCCGTCCAATGCATTACCCGTTGCGGTCGGTCGGGCAGGGGAGCGCATCGCTCACGCACCCAGAACTGTCGGCCGGGGAGGAGCAGCTCGCAGGTGTGAAACACTTCAGCAGCTCCGTGTTCGAAACATAAAATTAAAATCCGACCACGGCAAAGATAGAATAAAATTGTGCATAACTATGCCGCATAAAAAAATCAAAGCGGGAAAACAATGACGGGTTGTTGTCCGTTGCTGATGATGTTGTTGTTGTTGTTTTCGCTCTACAAAAGAGGGTGGGCGACCTCCGTCCTGGCTGGTCCTGGCTGGTCCGGCCCGGCGACATCAAGTCACGTATCGGAGCGGAGCGCGGCCCTCGCGGCCTCACCGACACCGGCTCGACGCGCAGCACAGCGCCGCGGGTTCGAGTCTCCGTTACACACGTTCGTATGGCGCACACGCGACCCGTTTGAATGTGGCGCAAAGTGTTTCCACTCGTGTGTGTGTATGTGTGTGTGTGTGTGTTGATCTGCCATGAAAAATTGAGCCGTTCACGCTCTAGGTCGCTGCGCACGCGCGCTGCACCACGCCGACCACCGAACCCCTATTAGTTACATTTGGCGGGCGTGGCGGGGCGTGGCGTACAACCACACCGCCGTCGGTCGGATAGTCGGATCCACATTAGGGCCGTCTTCTTTTTGTAAGCCGCCGTCCGTCGGCCTGGCCGCGAGCCGCGACTGTCCTGTGCCTGTGGGCCCTGTGAGCCCCCCGCCCTCGCCCAAGGTAGTACAGTAGGTAGTGTCAGTAGACCCCTCGCGATCTGATTGGTCGCCGGATCGTGACGTCACCATTTGTCTTCCCGCCCGTAGTTCAAATTACGGCTCGTGAGCCCGTCTCAATATTATGTGTTATAACAAACATATGATAAAAATATCCACGGTATTTTGTCTTAGCACCTCTCAGCATCGATAAATGACGATACTTTTACTCATATGCCGAGAAGGGCGAAAGATGCGGACGGATTACAAACAGCCCTCACCTCACTCCCGGACGATCAGCTGAGCGGCCGAGCAGCGGCCATCTTGGATGTGAGGTTATGGGCGCTCGTAATCCGTCCGCATCTTTCGACCTGCTCGGCATCTGAGTAAAAGTATCGTCATTTATCGATGCTGAGAGGTGCTGAGACAAAATACCGAGGATATTTTTATCGTGTGTTTGTTGTAACACAAAATATTGAGACGGGCGCACGAGCCGTAATTTGAACTACGGGCGGGAGGACAAATGGTGACGTCACGATTCGGCGACCAATCAGATCGCGCGGGGTCTACTGACACTACCTACTGTACTACCTTGGCCCTCGCCTGCCCCGCGAGCTCCGCCGTCGGCGTCGTCGCCGCGTCGTTTTTACATGCTCCAGCGATTTGGAACTCGGCAGGGCAGCACTGTGCCGCGGGTCTTCTTCTTCGTCTTCGTATTTATTGTCCGCGCAGATTGGTTACACATGACGGCGCAGGGACGGGCGGCCGCCACCGCTCACCACCAGCACCATCAGCTGTCGCACCTCGACGACCACCGCGCGGGGGAGGTCCCCCCGCGTGAGCTCAACTCAACGCAGCTCATTCGCAGGTGAAAAATGCGCGCATAGTACCAATAACTCACCACTATTTGGGTACCAGCAGCCGCCAGCCGTCACCAGGTTACACACACGGCCCAGCCCGGGGCAGGTGGGGGGCCGATAGGGGTGGACGGGGCGGGGGAGTCGGAGGTAGGAGGACGCCCCGAAGGTACGGGGGGAGGGGGCGTCCCACTGCGAGGGCACAACAACAGGGCAACCGCCCGCATTCACAGTGTGGTCAGGCCGGCGGCGCAGGGTGGGCCCGCCCCGCACTCACACACGGCACGCACGGCCTATGTATCTGAAATTGATGCATCTGGCCAGAGAGGTATACGCATCTGCGTGCGCGCCCGCCGCCAGCGCATCTGTCTGCTGCTCGTCTTCCTCATCGTCCTTCTCCTCATGCAGTTGGAGACCCCGAGCAGCAAAGAGAGCCTGCGGCCTGCGCGCTCCGCGGAATTCCTGAATGTCGTCACAAACGGTAGCCGCGCTGCTGCCGCTGCAGCGTCGCCCGCTGGTCTCCCGCTCCCCTCCCTCCCCCTTCGACCCCGCAACCGTCCCGGCGCCAATCAATCAACCCATCAATCCATCAGCCAGCCCGCGGCCGGTGCTGTGGACGCGCGGTGGACGGCGGGGCGGGGCTGTGGGGACGCACACCGCAGGGCCGCGGCGGTGCAGCGCTGGGTCGCGGGGCGCGGGGGCAGCTCTGGCCGCGGCCCCGGCAGGTCACACTGGTCACCCTGCTGCTCCGCTCCCAGGAGGGCGTGCTGCTGCTGCTGCTGCTGCAGCTCTCGCAGCACGGCGTAGCGGGCGGCCATTTTAAATTTTAAATCAACGCGCCAAAGCCGAGCCCCGCGCGACACAGGCCAGGGTTCTCTCTCTCACTCTCTCGGGCCACGCATATGGCCATAGGCCCGTGTGCATGTGTGTGTGACAGCTCAAAGAGACAACCCACGACAAACGGTTGTTGTTGTGGGAAAGAGAGAGGGTTCGGCCGGGTGAGGGAGAGAGGGAGGGGACAGAAAGAGTGAGAGACAGCGCGAGCGAATAATCTTTATGACACCGGGGGTGTCTCGATTGAACCCCCAACAACAACCAGCGCGGTTGGCTGCTGCAGCTGATTCGCCGCATTCACACACACACGGCACAAGAGCTTGGCGGCGCCGCGGCTCCTTTTCGCATTCGAACCACTCCTCTTTCCCTTCCGCAATTTCGTAACGCCGCGCACTGGGGAGGCTCGGCGCGCGAGCATCAGAGACGTCCTGCTGCAGTGAGATGCGCGCCGCTCCATCTCGCATGACGGCCCGGCGTCCTTCAGTCAAGCGTCCGTCAGCGGCCTGCCTCCTGCGTGCCTGCGTGCGAGTGCCGTGCCCTGGCCGGCCCGGGCCTGACCCACCTCAAAGGACTCCGCCTTGGCCAGGACATGGGGCCCAACCAACCCGACGCGTCAGAGATTCTTTTGGGCCGGGAGGAGGAGAAGGGGGGGGGGAATAAAACAACGCGCGAAAGTGCAGCGTAAAGCTTTATTGTGGAGCAAAGGAGGACCGCAAAAATACGAGCAATGATGATAATACGGCCGTGAGCCTCAAGGCATTCCCCCGCTGCTCCCGCGGGAGAAGGAAGATCGGCCTCTGCTGCACAACAAAACAATAATAAAAATAACAACAAGGCAACGATAAAATCGTATCGGAGTAGCGCGGCGATTTGAGTCCAACGGCCCCTACATGTCCGGTCCAGCTTCAGGTGCAGCGGCGGCGGGCGGCAGCTGCAGCGGCGTACGCGACATACATAATGCAGGCCGGGCGGCCTCCTGCGGCCGCGAGAGAGACGGAGAGAGAGGGAGAGAGAGAGAGGGAGAGACAGAGAGGGGAGAGAGGGAGAGGGGCGCGGAGAGCGGGAGGGAAGAGGAGTTCGTCGCGGGATCACTCAGGGAGCGGACCGGACCCTCATGATGTGTATCCCTCAGCATTGATGGAGATGGCTCTCCTGCAGCAGCAGCAGCAGCGGCAGCAACAGCAGCAGCAGCAGCAGCAGCAGCAGCAGCAGCAGCAGCAGCAGCAGCAGCAGCAGCAGCAGCAGCAGCAGCAGCAGCAGCAGCAGAAGGCGCGCGAGAGTTTTTGCTCGCAGCAGCGAGTCCTCCTGCTGCTCCTGTTGCAGCCCATCGAGGCCCTAATGACGAGCGCACGGTCGTCCCTCCCCGCGGCCGCGGCAGAATGTGACCCGGCCTGGCCGAGCTGCTGGACGGGACGGCGTGAGAACGCCGAGGCGTTCACACCTGAATCAGAGCGGGATTATCATAGCGAGCGGATGCGCGGCAGGTGGACACGTCAGCGGCCTGACAGCGGCGGCAGCATCTGCAGCTGTCCGTATTCTGTAGGGGCGCGGGCCGCGGGCCAGGCGCGGCCGCGAAAGAGATTCTCGAAAAAACACCGTAACGCCCCCTCTCAGTGCCGCCCCCCCGCGCTGGCCGCCTCGGCGCACCCAGTCAATAGAGTCTGGCCCGGCCCCGTGGCCAGCGACACCTGCAGCTGCGCAGCCATCAGCACCACCTGCTCTCCCAGCCGCTCCCATGGTTAGCTTGGGCAGCCGAGAGGAGAGAAGGGCCGAGATGGTAAAAAGAGAGAGAGAGACGTCGTTCTGTGCAACAGGTGAGTCCTGCCCGACCGAGACTCGCCCGGGGCACCTCAGCGGCGCGACTTTTTTGCGACGTCTGCTTGTCTCTATGTCTCCCTCTGTTCACCCCCTCCTCCTCCTCTCTCTTTCTCTGTCAGTCTCTTTCAGGCAGGCAGGCACACACACACACATACATACACACTCGTTACCACCAACTGTCATAACTTGACGTTTTATTTTTCTTCTATATATTTCTTCTTCGCAGCAACGATAGGCAAACGCACCCGCATGTGCCTGCAGTTATTCGCGGTACAGCAGTATAACTGTAGACAAAAGTGCGCGGGGTTTTAATCAGTCACCTGGTTATGGATTCATAATTGTGATTATTTTACCCTAAATCTTCATGTAACTAATGACTGGGCAAAGGTTGACCGCCACCCAGCTTATAGTGAGGCGACTCGGGCCGGGCGAGGACCAGGCGAGGAGATGCAGGGGTCCCTCGGGGGCGACATGCGTCACGCTTAAGGCCGACGGGATAACGGTAAAGCAAAAGGGGTGCGACATTAAGGTTGGGCGGGGGCGACTCACATAGATTAGTGATATCGGGCTCGCGGGAAAGGCCCCGGCAAGAGCGCCATAACGAGGGCGTTACTATGGGTGAAATGATTATACACATATTGTGCTCCTAAAAACACTTTGTCAGTATCGACACTATAATATATGGCAGGCGCCTAAATGCGGCTAAATAAGCAAGGACGGAGTCGTTCGGAATTTTCCAAAAATTGATGTACAGTACCCGTAGGCGGCTTCTGACCACAGCGCGCGCGCCGAGCGAGTAGGCAACCCATTGACACGCCTGCCATGCGGCACAGTCGAGGGGTGCCTAACTACATAAAAATGTGTACACCGGATTACCAAATTGTAAAGATTACCAATGATTACCAAAGATTACCTGATGTATACTAGGTATGATCAACCTGCATTCTAAATCGAAACGGCAATTTTTTGTTCCGAGAAAGATGAATTTTTGTGAAACTCTTTGGTAGTTCTTCATTCTTTATCATGCAAGTCACAAATTTGCATTCTATGATTGGCCAAATCATGATTTTGTCCATGGGAGGGATGAAAAGTTGCCATATTTAACATGCTCGTCGGCATTTAGGCAAGATGTGCACAAAAATTCATGTCTAAATCAACAAATTTGTCCTTTTAAAGGACCCTCACGGGTGTGAGGATTACCAGGGATTACCAGTGATTACCAGTGATTACCAAGTCTGTGTACACCTGATTACCACAGTTGTGCACCCCTCGGGCACAGTATATCCTCACGGGGTTTTTGCAGGGCCATCTCATCTCGTTATAATGCAAAGCAAACCGTCGCAAACTTTGGGAGCATCGAGACGGAGTGACCCCATGGCCACGCACTAATTTTAGTCAAGGAAATAATAACCGTGTACTTTGCTCCATCAGCGCAGCTTGATTCGAGCTTGATAATTCCAGTACCAGCACGCCACGGAATATATGCGACAGCCATCCCGGACACAGATAACCAGCCAGAAATCCGGTCACGCCCCGCCACCCCGCGGGCGCCGGCGGCGCGGCTGCTGTGTGGCGCGTCGCCGTGGGTGCGTCTGGCTGGGCGGCGGCAACTCGCAGCGCAACATGATTACAAACTTGGGCGCGGCCCAATCGAGGCGCCGGGCGCGGCGGCGGGGCGGACGCCCCAATAAACTGGCCGTGGGGCCGGGCGGGGCGCTCCAGACACCGTGTGTGTGTGTGTGTGCGTGTGCAGCAGAGTTTGAATATGCCCCTGGAGGGCAGGCAGCCTGCGGCGCGATACAGGACAGGGCGGCGGGGACCACTTTGCGGCGGCGGGGAAGTCCGACGGCGGCGCGGGGTCCCCGGCTGCTCGGCCTCGGCCAGCTTTGGCTCGGCGCGCGGTTCAACGTTGGCGCGGGCGTGGGAGTGTAACGCGCTCTGATTTATGCGTCTTTGCAGTATAATGGCCAATTTTATTCGAAGGGGCGCGAATATTATTTCGAAATACAAAAGATGTGTGCGGTGTTGTTATTCTTTTCCTTCTTTTATGTGCCAACCACTAGGAACAGTCCATATGGCCCAGATGAACTTGGATTATCGTATTCGATAGAGATGAAGATGTGAGGAGGAATGTTGCCGTTTATCCGTTTCATGCTATCGGCGGTCCCGGTGCCCGGCCGGTGCCCCGCCACCGCCGCGGGGTGCCTCTCCGGGCCTCCCCTGCCAGCCCCACCCATGGTTCCCATAGTGGTTCCCATGGCGACGCCCCGCTGAACTCGAGAGCAAGGAGAGAGACAGAGAGAGACAGAGCGAGAGCGAGAGCGAGAGCGAGAGAGAGAGAGAGAGAGAGAGAGAGAGAGAGAGAGAGAGAGAGAGAGAGACTTCTTGAGATGAACCCCTTCATTGTGCGTGCCGCGGGGGGGCGCCCCTTACTCCTGCACCCCTAAGGAGACGACGGGGACGCGGGGAGTCACCCGGACCACGCCCAGAAAAACAGCGGCAGCCGTCGGCAGTAGTAACGTACAGAGACGCGGTGCCGCACCGCCGCAACTGCAGCTCGCCGTCGTGAATGGCGTCGCGGACCTCACGTGCCCCCCTCCGGGACCCGTCCGGGAGCCCTGCCGCCCCGTCCCCGGCCCCTCACCTCCGCGGTCATAATGACCGGATACAGGCCGGCTCCCGGACCACTGGTGGGGGGCACGCCGCGGACTACGACGTCGTCGTGCACGTCCGCGACGTCAAGCAAGTGCTTTCGGAAATGGTGACACCGTTATGCTCGATGGCCTCCTGGGTGGTGCGCTGCCGCTGCGCCGCGCGCTGAGGTCGTCGCACAGAGAGGAGCAGCCCAGCACGGCAGTTGAAAAGGATGGATACGCCGGAGGAGGATGAGGTGCGCGGCCGAGTCGGTGAAGCGGGGCCCTTTTCTCGACAGAGACGTCCAAAATTTCTTGATGCCGAGGCACGCGACTGCCCCCTCCTCCCCCCACCCCTCCCCCGGCACACGCCGCTGCCGCGGCCCCGGCTTGTGGTCGCGCTTGTGTGCCTCCAGACCACGTGAGGATGGTGAGGACCCCGCCGCGCCCCTCCAGCAGTCGTCATGACTTGCGCCTCGGAGCAATCAGCGGCCACCGGAAGGGACGGGGCGGCCCGAGGGGCGGGCGGATGGCGCGGGATCAAAGGTCGATCTTCCAGGGAGAGGAAAAGGGCCGTGATACCTCGAAAACATCGAAAAATAACCAACCGGCCGGCCGCAGGCGACCCCACCACCAGATGCCGCGCCGGGGTCCGCGAGGGTCTCGGCCGCCCTGCTTCCGGGTCAGCAGCCGCCGCAGCGTCCATATCGTGTCGGAATGACTCCCGGATTACAACTCTGCAGGGTGAAGCCGAGCGGCAGGACGGTCTGCTTTTTGTTGTCTTCCCATTAGTGTTCGCTGGGGGACACTTAAGTGGCACGGCAGTGGCCCCGGTGAGCGTGGTGGTTACGCTCTTTGGGTGGCCCGGGCGCGGCGCGGCAGTGGGGCTCCCGACCAGCAGGCGGGGCGGCCGGCCCGGGCGGTCCTAAGCGTCGCGGCGCCGCGGCGCTGGTCCGTCGCGGAGGCTGAGGAGGAGGAGGAGGAGGAGGAGGGGGCGGGGCGGGGCGACCCGGGACTGGGTGGGTCGGCTCGGGGGCTCATCCATGAAGTACGTGGCGCCTTGGTCCGCCTGTCCACGCTGGGGTCACTTCTGATTCCTCATTCTGGGGCTTCATTGAGGTGTCCGAACGGGGGGTTCCTCCGACCCAACGGAATCACCGAAACCTCTCGCTCACCTTCCTGGTGCACGGCGGAAGCAGA
>NW_026267188.1:1027652-1034912 GCF_000697945.3 Frankliniella occidentalis | reverse complement strand
AGGAGGAGGAGGGGGCTGGTGGGGGGATCTTGTCGTCTTACTTACCGCGGGCGCCGTCGAGGTTCACGGACCGCGTCGAAACATCTCTCCCTGGGTGAGCAGCAGCAGCGGGGGCGCCGCACAGCTGCCATGCCGCTCTCCCATTTCGCGTTTAGTCGCGTTTACAATGACGGCGGAGTCGTTGTTGTTGCCAGGATATCGGTCCCTGACGGGTCGGTCCCACGGCCGCGCGGGGCGTGGCGGGGCGGGGCAGCTAGCGGCGGCGAGATTCCTGTGCGGAGCGAGCGACATAGCGTCGTCGGCCGGGCGGGGGGCGTAATAGGGCAGCGCAAAGAGAGAGGACAGACAGACTGAGAGAGACACAGAGATAGAGATGGAGGGGAGGAGGGGGTGGTCTTGACCGTCCCAGGAAGCGGGGCGCGCGGTGGGGCGTGGCGCATTGGATCGTGCAGGCGGATCACATACAGGTCCAACAAGTGCGCCGCGGCGTCGTCGTCGCCGTGGCCGCCGCGCCACCGCCGCTCAGCAGCCCACGACAGCCTGAGGGATACGACGGCGCCCACCAGTACGACGACGACGACGACGACCCGGATGGCATGACGCAGACGTCAGCAGCGCGGATGGCGGCGCGGCCGCGCCATTGCCGGAGGGACCGCGCGGCCGGAGAAATTAGCCAGTCGCCGCGTCGCCCGCTCCTTTCTGCGCGGCCAATGGACCGCGACACGGCGGCAGGCTGCGGCAAGCGGACCCAGAAGTGACGCGCGGCACCGCGCCACCGGCCGAAAGAATATGCCTCCTCGCGATAAGGGTCCCCGTGCCTGTCGCGCCTCTCCCCGCCCCGCCCCGCCCGGAGGACCCGGGAGGACCGCAATAACCTGATGAGCGATGCTCGTCGGCGCGTGATGAGACGGCCAGATAACTGCCGCTGATTTACTCGGTGGGTCCGCGACAACCTTTGGGGGGGACCGCCGCGCGCGTGTCCACGACGGCGACCTGGACGGAGGCGGCAGGCGGCGAGTCCGTCCATTATGGCAGTGCGATAACCGCAATCTGTAGCAAGGTGTGTCCGTGGCGAGGCGTGGCGGGGCGGGGCGGGGCGGGGCCCCCACTGGTGTGTCTGCTCCAGCAGGGGGCGCCTGTCTGCTGCGGGAGGGATCCCCGCTGCGGGCACACCGGCGCAGGGACCGACCGGGACGAGGGAGGAGGGGAGGGGGAGGAGGACGAGGGGGAGGAGGTGGAGGAGGGTGTTGTCAGCGAGCTCCTTGCTCTGCCCGGAATATTTGTTTTATGCAGATGACCCTTTATGCTTTAGTATCGCACCGGAAACTTGTGGGCTTCGATGAAGCCGTTTGCACGCAGAGCCCCGCCGCGCCACGCAGAGCCCGAGCCGAGCCATGAAATACGCGTCGCCTGCTCGGCTGGAGTGGCCGTCCGGGGGGCCGTGGCCGACGGGTGCTGGAGCTGGAGCTGGAGCAGGCGGGCAGCGCAGGGGGGCCGGGGGAGAGAGGGCTCGCTACTGGGTGCCGGGGCGGTGCAGGGCCCGACCTACGCAACATTCCACTGACCAGACAGCAGCAGGGCCCTGGCGGGCGGGGCAGGAGGGCCCCCTCCGGAGCGGTCGGGGTGCGCGGGGCGCCTCCCGCAGGGCGCTGAGGGCAGGGCGGGGCGGCGCCCCCCGCAGCGCTATCTGGGGCCCGCTGCGCCCGCCGCGCCACGCCCCGACCGCAGGCACCACCGCAAGGGTTACGGCCTTCATTGACAATGTAATCACGGGCGCGTCACGGCCACGCAGCACCTGCAGCAGCTGAAGCAACTGACGCAGCTGACGCACCTGGGGCAGCTGCACTCGCGCACCTGTACAACCTAAAGGGTGCCAAACGCCTCGTGGGTACCATGGTGATGTACTTCGTTTCACGAATCTTTCCCGGCCCCTACAGAGTGTTATTGTGCCCTTATAGTGCTATCCATGGTTCGTTTAGTATGTGATTTTAGGCCTGCTGCTGCGTACTCCAACATGACATTCCCGACCGATCGGCACCGGCCCCCACTGCGCCCGCACGTCTGCGCCAGGCTCCTTGCGTCGTTATAAATATCCACCACCGTTTTTTGGAGATGCGGCGCCGGCGACCCCATGGGCGGCCCCGGGTCCTGGTCGGGTCCTGGTAGGGCCATGGGCCGCTGCTGGGTCGTGCCATGGGCGGCACACGGCTCGCGCTATTCCTGTAAGGCCTATGTCACTGCCGTCGGGGTTGAGCTCTGGCCCGCGTGCTCCGCTCGGGCAGGGTGCCCCCTGGACCGCCGCGCGCTGCTCCCCCCCTCTGCCCCCTTCTCCTTCCTCCTCCACCTCAGACCCGCGCGCCGCATGTTCCATTGCAGGCAGACGCAGTAAATAACCGTTTTATTAGCTTCTTTCCTCTTATTTTTCGTCTCTTTCCGCGCGCAGCCCTCCTCTTGTTCTCCCTGTTATGACTAATGCCGCGGCTTGACAGATGCGATGATTATGACGGCGGGGACTCGCAATCGGGACGCGTCGTACGTCGCACGACTCGACCTGCATCTCCCGACGATCACAGCCTGCGAGCGTCACATACCAGGTGCCTGAAAACACCCATATATTGACTTGCATCTACTGACGATCACATCCAGCGGGCTTTATAGACCAGGTGGCTGAAAACATCCATTGACTTGCATCTCCTCACGACCACATGGATTACATCCAGCGAGCATCTTGGACCGGGAGACCGGGTGGCTGGAAAACGCCCAGTCTGCTTCTTTCTTCGTAGATATGCTGCGCCGCCGTGCACCCGTGTGGGAGGGTTGCCTACTCGCGCGGGGCCCCGGCCGTCACGGCTAGAGTAGACAGACCGGCCGCGTGGGTGCAAGCCAGGACTAGATGCTTGCATAGTCCCTCGCAGTAGATTTCCTTCCCCTTTAAAAATATAAATATGTTTTACAAGATCGCTGGGTAGACACGTTGTTGAGAAGGCCCTCTTCGAAGTCAAAGAAGCGCGCCAGCAGCAGCAGCAGCAGCAGCAGCAGCAGCAGCAGCAGCAGCAGCAGCAGCAGCAGCAGCAGCAGCAGCAGCAGCAAAAAAAAATAATTAGTTGTCGTAATCAGAAGTTGATTACTACGACCAGAAATTCTAGTAGCTTGTGGGACGATCGACTTTCTGATTGTAAGAACCAAACTGCTTCGTAGTCACTACTTAGTTGCGAAAAGCGGAAAGTTGATTCTGAGGATCAGAAATACGGTCGCCGGGACCATCTTTTAGCTGGTCGTGAGAACTTTCACGATATTAATGCTTGAGCGTGATAACCCGGAGCGTATGGTCGCAGGGACCAGAAAGTTGGTTACAGTGATCAGGCTGTCGATAGAACAAATATAGGAACAATAACAAAAAATATATCTGTGATCTCCCTTTCCCGTAGCCTTTCATTCATCTACGGTCCATCTCCCTGCTTTGAGTTATCTAAGTACAGTGTCAGAAGACACCGTGCAAGGAGAAACTGGTTGGGCGCCGACCGGAGTCGAACCTCCGCTTACTATCCAGCCGCCAGGCACGGAGACCACTGCGCCACAGCGGCGACTAGGAGGGGGGAGGTGGAACGCGCCACTTCGGCAAATCTGGCTTCTGAGAGGCGGGTTGATCGTGATGATCGACTCATTTCGGTTGTAGCAACCAACTTCTCTGTGCAAGCTGACTTAGTTGTAGGAATCAGCCATGGTCTACCAAGCGAGTTGTACTAGGACGAGCTACTCAACTGTTAGTCAGAATCAACATGCCCGATACAAGCAACCAAGTTGCACTCAACGAAGCGGTTCTGGTCGCTACGGCAAACCCTTTTTTTCCGTGCACAAGCAGCCCGTTCTTTATGGCACCCAAGCACCACCTTGGCGTGCGAACGCGCACTTTAGCGACGGGACATCTCCGCTCTGCTCAATGGAGTCCGCCCGGCCACGAGGCGCGTCACGAGGCGCTACATATTTTGGAACGCGCGCGACTTGAAGCAAATAAAGAAACCGCACGACAAAATGATGTACATTGTAAAACTTACGGCGGGCGACAGCAATATAAACTCGTACATACATTATTATTAACTTTTCCGGAGGACCGCCGCCGCCGCTGCTTACTTTCCTCTCCTCGTTCGCCAGTGCCCCGCCCCGCCCCGCCTCCCGGCTCGCCACATGTAAGAAGGCGCAGCAGCAAGCAGCGCGCCGGAGGAGGCAGGCAGGCGGACGACAGAAAAAGAGGAAGGACACACTCCTCGACGGGGACCTTTTTATGTAATCACAATTAGCAAGCCATTACGGACTCTAATAGCGTGTCTGCTCAGTGCGTACCTGGAGCAAAAACGCAATAAAACTAATGCAATTATCACCCCTCCGACACCACCAGCTCCAGAGCTGCGCGCGGGGCGTGGCGCGGCGTGGCGTGGCGCGGAATAGGACCCGCGTCGTTATCGGGGGGGACCTCGCGCACCGAGCTAGTGTCTTTTATTAGTCATTTTAATACGGCCGAGGTGCAAAAAAGAAAAAAATTAAAATAAAAAAAAGTCGTGAAGAAAAAGAGAGAGACAGAGATAGAAGGGAAGGAAAGAAGGCTTGCGCGCGCGCACACGTCGTAAAGAACATCTCAAATAAGAAGAGAGTGTCGTCGGGTTGTTAATGAGAATGTGTGACTGAGACTGTGTGACAGTGATGGCGCGGACATTATGAATCAAGCGACGGCCGCGTAAAACGGGATATTGCTTTGCGCGAGTTTAAAAGTTCATTAGAGATGAGCTCCGCAGCTTAAACTTGCTTGTTGGTATACGCATTTCATATTTAGTGTATATATTTTATTTATTATTTTATTTAAATGCTCCTCGACCACGAGCACCGCAGCACCCGCGCGTTGCTTAACTCCGGCCACAGCAAAAATCACGGCCGCCCCGGAGCTGCTACGAGTCCCCCCAGGGGGCTGAGAGGGGGCGCCGCGCGGCCACCGCGGCCTGCGAGTGTAGCACGTCCGCGGTCCCCGTGATGTGGGGGTGGATGGGTGGATGGGGCGCGCAAGGAGTGGGAGAGAGAGGGAGGGAGGAGAGCGAGAGCGAGAGCGAGAGCGAGAGCGAGAGAGAGAGAGAGAGAGAGAGAGAGAGAGAGAGAGAGAGAGAGAGAGAGAGAGGACGAGTGGAAGCCCCGCGCTCACCGCTCATCAGCACGCAGCGGGCTATTATTACATTTAAAATTTAAATGTCGGTGTGTCGGGGACGCGGGATTACACGAGGTAGGCAACCAGTCGGCCGCGGCCAGGGCCTCCTCCAGGGAGCCCGCCACCGCCAGGGCTCCGCCGACGCGTAAGTCTCCTCGGAAGCTGTTGGTATTACGAGGTGGTGGCGGTGTTGGTAGCGGCGGGAGGAGAGCGCGCATCACCCTAGCGTGCAGGGCGGGTGGTGCTGCTGCAGCCGCTCACCTGACCGAGACCTACAGAGACCTGGTGGTTGCTGATTTTGTCGCTGACTCGGGAAGACCTGCGTCTTTCTACCTTCGGCATAGTCGCTTATACCTGTGACCGAAAGAAGACCCTGCTGCTCCAGTTTTGTCGCTCATTGCGCAGGCAGAGATGCTGCTGATTCAGCCAGCTTTAGCTTTCGCCGTATGTCAAACCTGCTTTAGCAGGCTTGCTGACCGGAAACGGACCTGCTGCCTGCTCGCTTTTGTCACAGCCCGGAGTCGAGGTGAGGTGAGGTGTGGGCTCGAGGAGTGGGTTGGGTGGGCCCCCCCTTGGCTGGCCCGGACCCGGGGGCCCCGCATTGTCGCCGTCTCATCCCGAACGTCAACAAGTGTCGTCCGGGCGCTGCGGAGCGCTCATGCTGATGGGTGCTTGAGATCCACCTTCGAGATATGGAAGAGGCGCGCGACGTCGTCGAGCACGCTCTTCTTATTGGGCGGGGCGGAGAGGGGAAAAAATAAGTTTTCAGTGCGCGCCGGAACGCTTTCCGGGGTCACATACATGGTGCTGGTCACTGCATTCAGCATCTTCTCTCTCTCTCTCTCTCTCTCTCTCTCTCTCTCTCTCTCTCTCTCTCTCTCAAACACATGACACACCCTACCGGCGCCACCGGAGGCGCCACTCCCTGCTCGACACCCTCGAAGACCTCAAGAACAAAAGTGGAAGGGGAAAAGGGGGGAAGGGAAAACGGGAAAGGTAACAAAGGGGTATTGAGGCCCGCGCCACGACGGACAAATAACTTAATATGTAGAGGAGGCGCAAGAGAGGAAGATGCGAGGCGATAGATAAAGGGGAACACAAAAAAGATGATAGGTCGCCCAGCCCAGGCCCAGGCGGGCAGGGTCCGGCAGCGGCACAGCAGCTTCCGAATGTGTCCACTCCAAAGCCAACCAACTCCTCTCATAGGAGTGGGGCCGTCTACACTAAATCACCGCCCAAGGAGCGTACATTTATTATTTTAAATCACATGAATGTTTTATTTTGTTTTTCTAGACTGCACACATACATGGACGGGTTGCCAACCCGAGGCTGAGGCTATGAGGGGGCCACAACTCATCCAAAATTTGTAAACTTTGTATGATTACCATACAGATTGATCCTGATTGCACACATCTCAAATTAATAATTAACCCAAGTAACCAAAATCGATGTACATTTTAAAGCTCTGCTAACTGAGCTTAAAATAATCATCGCAATTTGTTGTTCTTTTCAAATATATTTTTCAAAACTTTTTCCTTTTTTTGCAATCTCTCTGGCCGGCGGCTGAGGGCCTAACTACCTCTGCGGTTTGACTCTCGCGCGTAATGACGGGTTATGGGTTCGGGTTGGCCGTCACGAGCGGAGGGCTCAACCAAAAGGCAAGGAATCAATTACTCTATGCTGCTCATTGGCGGTCAGGGGACGGCGGTGCCCAATCAAGACTGCCCGTTTTGAAACTCCCGCCCACGGTGCTCCCGCCAAATGACAGCCTCCCCATTGGCACTCGCAGAGCAGAAGGAGAGTTTCTCACCCATCTAGGCGCATATCACGCAGCCCACTCACATTTTTTCCGTCAGAAAAACAAAAACAAACAACAAAAACAGATGACGGATCGGAGAAAGAGAAAATGAAAGTGAGAGGTGAGAAAGGGGGTGGGTCGGGGGGAATGTGTGTCTAGTTTTGACTTCTTCCTCCTCGGGGAGCGTCGCGGGCGTGGAGGGAATTTGCATGAGAAGGAGCGAGGGGTGTTTCAGAGAGGCCTCTTCCGGTGAGCGAAGGGGGAGGGTTTA
>NW_026267188.1:1025622-1027552 GCF_000697945.3 Frankliniella occidentalis | reverse complement strand
GGGCGGGCGGGGGAATATTCTCAGAGGGTAAGGTGCTTCCAATTAAAAACAACCCCAGCCGGGTACCAAGCTGGTGATTGGTGCGGAAGGAGAGAGGGAGTGAGTGGCCGAGAGCGAGGGAGATAGAGGGAGAGTGAGAGAGACAGAGCGAGAGAGGCGTTGAGCCCAAAATGAAACAAATGGCTACAGAGTAGCTAGAGCCGTTGCTGCCGGCGCTGCTGCTACCCCCAGGGCGATCGCACCGCCCTGCTCCCCGCCACCCAGCCCTCACTCACACAAACACTTGCAGGCGCGCACACACACCGCTAAGAAGGTAGACTTCCCATGCATATCATCTTAAAGTTTAATTGGGTCTTGGAGTCGTGTCTCTCTGGGAGGAAGGAGCTGAGATTGCTACTAGGGATTCCCCCTGAGACCTCCCCACGCCCTCACCGCCGCGCCCCCTCCCCCCTCCTCTCTCTCCCTCTCTCTCCGCGCAGCGTCCTCTTCGCACACCACGGCACACCCACCGGCCCTACTCCCACGTCATAGCACCATCTTCCTTCTTAATTCATTTCTCCCTTCGCCCCCCATCCCCCTCTCTCTTTCTCTGTCTCACTCTCTTTCTCTCCTCCTTTTTGCGCGGCCTGATCTCGTATTCACGATGCGATCTTGCACATTTCCCACCGAAAATCTCCACACCCAGCCCAGCAGCACCTTGAGCCACGATGCGAAACACTTGCTTACTTATTCCACAGCTAGCTAGCTAGCTAGCGCTCTCGCTCGCTCGCTCTCTCTCTCTCTCTCTCTCTCTCTCTCTCTCTCTCCCACGTGCCTGACACCCTCACACATAACGGCCCCCACGGCGCCACGCAATCCTCTGCGCCGCCGCTGCACAGAACCCAATAGTACCCGGCTCGGCGGCGGCGGGCTAGGCGCCACCCGGGAGCACGGAAACAATAATTTGAAGAAGAAAATGTTCAAATCACGGTTCGCCGACCGGGCTGGGCTCTTGAACCCATGACCCCACGACCCGCGGCGGGCCGCAGGGTGTATTTAATCGACGCGTCCATTTCCTCCTCCACCATCCCCCGTCGACCCTGGACGGCCACGGGGCCTTCTTGGAGGAGGGACGGCCGGGGGCGGCCGGGGGCAGAGACAAACCCCAGCCCACCAATTCATTCGTAATCAGGGACAAGAGCACCCTCTCCGCCCGCCGCGCCCCAGCCCGGGCCGCTCCCTTCTCGCGCCCTCCGCTATCTCTGCGCCGGACCCTGCCGCCACCCCGCCCCTGCAATATTTCGCCGAGGTGAGAACGCAGCCATGATTTAAAGACGAGGAAACCAAGTCGTCCCAGCCCAGTCCTTTTGTTGGCCGGCCGCGCTGGAGTCTTCCAGGCGCCTGCCTCCTCCAGGCACAAGCGGTCTCGGACGAAAAGTGAGGCTCGCCGCGGCAAGACTTGACCAGGCGCTGGAGCCTCCAGGCGCCTCCAGGCACACGCTGTCCCGGAGGAGGCTCGGGGCAGGACTGATGCTGCTCCACCCGGAAACCAAGCCGCTCAGGGCCCCGGGCCGCCCCGAAGCGAGCCCAGAAGACGACGACGTTGGCGGCGGCGACCCTTCCCCCTCCGCCTCCTCCTCGCCCTCCGCTCTATAAGGCAGACGTCGGCGTCCCGGGGGAGCGGGGCTCCTCGGGCCGAGATGGAGGTAGTGGCGGCGGTGCACACCCTGAGCGCATCTCGGGGCGCGGCGGGGCGGGGTAGGGTGGGTAGCGAGGAGCGCCCCAAGAGGGCGTCCAGCGGGAGGTGTTCTTAGTATTAATGCGAGCCCGTGATGAACTGCAGCCCCGCAGAGGCCTGCCCGGCCAGGGCGTCCCCCCACTTCACCCCGCCCGCCCCGCCCCGAGGGGGATTCAAACACGACAATCATCGAGGCCAGGGACCGAAACGGAC
>NW_026267188.1:1021396-1022477 GCF_000697945.3 Frankliniella occidentalis | reverse complement strand
CTGCCCGTGCTTGGGCCCGTGTGTATAATCGCATCGAACGTCCTCCGAGGCTGCTCGTGTCTTCTGCCCCGAGGACGCTCCGTCGGCTCCCGAGGGCATCCCCCTCCACGATTAGCCGGTCCTCGCAGTGTCTCCGGCCCGGTCGGGTTTTGTCCGTTTCATCTGTGTGTTTGTCGTTTTTCAGCCCCTACAACCCCTTCCCCTCCGTGCAGTGGTTCGCCTCGCCGTGTGATCCTGGCTCATCTCGGAGCGCTAGTCAGCGCCGCGGCACAGCCTTTGTGCTGGCCAGGACCGGGCGGGGCCGCCTCGCCGGGGGCCTCTGGCGAGGAGGAGAGAAGGGTCTTAGATGAAGCAGCGGCAGCAGTGTGTGTGTGTGTGTGTGTGTGTGTGTGTGTGTGTCGCCTAAAAGGGCTACTCAAAGAGACTGGTCCGCCGCACTGTACCCACAGCGGTGCGCTCTGCGCGCTCAGCTCTGCTGCTCCTCACCCGCGGGCCGACCGGGACCCTCAAAAAGCACGTCCCTCCAGGAGACCGCCCGTCCGTTTGAGCAGCGGGGGAAAGGGAGAGGGGCAAGGCGAGCGAAGAGGTCCGCCGAAAATCTGCAGAATACCAGCTCGCCGAGTGCCCCGCCTTACGCCGAATCAGAAACGACCAACGGCACAAAAGAAAAGGTCTGCGAGAGGCTTAAGTCAATTACATGATGACCTCACGGTGTAATCTTCCTCTGACTGCTCAGCTGAACTTTTGTCTCCCGCGCGGCTGGCGCGGTAGCTGCGCGGTGCAGGAGTCCGGGAGCCGCTCCCAGTCATCATAACCTCACTTTACGAGCCCCCCCCTGCCCAGCAGCGAGAGCAGAGCAAGTAGCAAAAAGAAATCAATAAAAGCAGACGCCAGTGCCACGCCGTGGCACCGCGCACCGCTCGACCGAGACCAGACCACCTCTCGAAATGGAGATATTTGCCTACTCATTACAGGGCTCAAAGTGAAACTAATGCAACAGGGCAGTGGCCGGTCTGCAATAAGCGCTTTCCCGCCGCGGTGGTGCTAGAGAGAGGGGGAGAGAGCAAGAGAACGAGAGAGC
>NW_026267188.1:1019928-1021346 GCF_000697945.3 Frankliniella occidentalis | reverse complement strand
ACACCCACTGCCAGCTTCGATCTACACCCTCCAGCGCCTCCCCCTGCTGCTTCTGCTGCTGCTACTGAGAGTCCCGCTTGTTGATAGCCGCTTTTCAAAAGGCAAAGGGTGGACAAAGGGGTGGTGGGCTGGGTGGAGGGGAGGGTGCCGTGGTGGCGGGGGAGGGTAGGGTGCGGGGAGGGTGCGCGGAGGCGAGGGTGCGGGGGAGGGTGCAGCGTGCAACAGGTGTTCTGCACGTCACTACGTACGAATGTGGACCTAACGCGGCACGAGGATGAGACGACAAGCTGGTACGGAGGGGGAGGAGGAGGGGAGGGGGAGGGAGAGAGAGAGAGCGGCCGAGTGAGCGGGAGGGAGAGCGAAAGGGAGGGCGCGGGGGGCGTGCGGAGGGGCGGGGGACCTTCTGTTATGCAAATGAATGGGCACTGCTTCTTTATTATGACAACGTTGTACACAAGTGTGAGGCAAAGGTGACGCGCGTCCTGCCCGGGCAGGAAGAGAGGGAGGAGCGATGAGAATGCAGTCCTTTGGCGAAGTCAGAGGGGAAAGGGGGAGGGGGGCAGCGGCTGTGATGCATTGCAAGCCGCGGCGGGGCGGCAACGACAAACCGCACAAAATAGACCTCCTCGATGGAGTCGGACCATTCCGCCCGAAACTCACCGCGGGTGTCGTGTCGGCGCGTCTTCTTTACGACGGTCCAGGCCAGGCCGTCCCGTCCCAGGGCATGCCTGCAGGCACCCCGCCGGCGCGCCCGTCACGGCCCGTCACGCCGCCTGTCACGACGCGGTCACGCCCCGTCACGCCACGCGTCACGCCCGGCGGCACGCGCCTAGTGCGCGCGCGCCTAGTCACTGAGACGAGGTGTAGCGCTGTGCGTGACGTTCACACGCGTGCAGGTGTGTGACTGTTGGTCGTCACACAGTCGTCGGCGACGGGCCGACAAGTCGGTCGGAGGGCCGCTCCGTCAGCCGCTGCTGCCGGACCACTCCGCTATATCGCCATTCCCACGGGGTCGATCCGAAAGGTTAAGAAGATTAAATCGTCAAGGCGACCGGGCCGGGATGGGTTGAGGCGGACGGGGCGGGGTGGGGCGGCCGGGGCCGCAGGGCGGGCCACTGGGAGTCCGGACCAAACAGGAGAAGAGGAGTCAAGTCGAGGAGCGCGGCCCCGCCCGGCCCGCCCCGAGGAGCAGGGCTACTTAGGTAAAGTGTCTGCCCGACAAAGGGTTACAAAGCCGGCAATTTCAATTAGGGGTTTGCGGAGCTGACCGGCGGGTCGGGCGGGGGCAGCGGGCCGCCAAACAAACGTGTATAGTGTAGTCCCTGTTCTAGACGTGAGTTGGCATCACTGCCGTCGTCTGCATTGTCTACGTAAAGCTTACGCTACCTGCCGTAGGATAGCGCCACCAGCGCCTATGC
>NW_026267188.1:1007115-1012738 GCF_000697945.3 Frankliniella occidentalis | reverse complement strand
TGCAAACCTCGCGCAGTTGCAAACCTTGCGCAGTTACAAACCTCGCGCAGTTGAAAACCACGCGCAGCTGCAAACAGCATAATTTACCTCGCGCAGTTGCATTCCTCGTGCAGTTAAAGTCCTCGCGCAGTTGCAGTCCTCGCGCAGTTGCAATCCTCGCGCAGTCACCGACCTCGCGCAGTTGCAAACCTCGCGCAGTTACCATCGTCTCAAAAATTTGTGAACGGCGACCGAGAAACCGAGGTGCGCGACAGCGCGAAGCTACAGGGGGTAGTTGCTTCAATGAGACTTATCAGTCAACAGCAAAATATTAAAAGTGATGTCATTTTACATCAAGGGAGTCATTTGTTGTTGCCTCATATTGATCTCAATTTGTTTGAATTGTTATGTCAAAACGATGGTGAAATTAAATGAAAAGACTCTTTTCGAGGCCAAATTACATCACTTTGAATCACTTTGATTTTTTTCTGTTGACTTGGGTTGGCAAAGAGGGAAGCTTTTTGGCAAAGTGTAAGTAGCAGGGTGGCCCATTGACCCAATGGGTCACCATGTATGGTCTTTAGGGGAGCGGGTCTTGCCGTTGTTTGTTCCCGCGGCGCTGCGTGAGGTGCAGCGTGGCAGAGAGAAAGCAGACGAGGCGGCAGTATAGTTGGACCAGAGCGTTGCTGACTTTTATAGAGTCCATTGTTGAATGCAAGTAGTGCTTTGCGATCGTGCGTGAGAAGAGCCGCCCGCGGGGGGAACATACAACGCGCGCAGGCCGCCGGCCAGGGCCCATTTCCACGACAAGTATCGCGAAATTTTTCATACGTGCGCCGTTTTTTTTTTCGGTTGCGCCATCATCGTTCACCTCGTTTCCTGCCTCCAGCCGCCGCCGCCGCAGCTCCTCAATGCCTGGGTGCGATGTCATTGTCTGGCGGGCGTGTAACTCGATAGGATGTGCACAGGTAGAGGGGGAGGGGGTTGGAAGGGGAAAGGGGCGGGGGCCAACGTCGGGAGACAAAAAAAAATGAAGGGTGGGAATTGTGGGAGGGCCGAGGGCGGGGCGGTTAAGAAGGCACGCGTCCTTGGCGACCTCTGCTGCTCCACCCATACTGCACACCTGCACATCCTGGCTGAGTCGCGGAGTTCTTCAGAATGAGCGTACGCTGGGGACTATTTTAAAAAACTATGCTTGGAGACAAGAGTGCGAGCATAGCACGATCAAAATGGCACGAACAGGGAGGAGTAAGTTGAACCAACTTGAACACACCAGGTGGCTGAGTAACCCGCGCACTTTCTGTATTCATACTGTACATTGCAGGCGTGTGGGCAAGTTGCCTATCGGGTCGGGACCATGCTTGGTGCGGTACAACTACAAAAGTGAACGGGGTTAATCAGCCAATTTGGTGTTTAAATTCTTTTAAATCTCGTCGATATACAAGTTTCCTCGCAGGTTCCAACCCATTTCTTTCTGTTCAATATACTGGCGCAGAAAAGGGTGATGTCCAACTCAATCTCTGGGCCGCTGTCATTTTCCAACGGTCTGTCGCAAAGGTGAGTCAGCCTCGTCACGCTGCCGCCCGAAGCAAGCAATCTGAAAGCTCCTTGTAGCCCGCTTCAAAACGATAAGCGCGGCCCAAAACGGTTCCACGAAGCTTCCTCACATTTGTTGTGTTTTTTTGCAGCAGCGACCCTATTTCCATCCCGGATCAAAGCACGATCTCATTACAGGAAATCAATCACCGAGAAACTAATCGACGCATTCACAACTCCATTCATGCTGCCCATCCATTCATCCAGCCCCCTCACTCCCCACTCGTGGGCCGTAGGCGGCCGTAGGGGTCAGCCGGGTGGAGGGAGGAAGGGTGGCACCGCCGGCCGGGGCACCGCCACCCGCCACCCCTGCCCGCCCGACTCACCCCTCGCCGCAGGAAATGTACAAGGCGCGCACTCTTTGTCTCACTCATGAAAGGGGAGAGAGGGAGAGGGGCAGAGGAGCGAGCGAGCGAGAGAGAGAGAGAGAGAGAAGCGACCCAGTCGACGCACAGGTGCAAGGGAGATGTGACCAGGGAGCAGCGGCGGTATACAAGAAAATTGGTATATCACCCGGCCACACGGCAGTTTGAGAAAAAAAAATGTCTTGATGTAAAAGAGAATAGTCGCGGCAGAGAAACAGGAAACCCCAGAGGGACGTTCGATGGTCGGTCGGTGGTTTGTACCTCTCTGCTTTGACCTGCACAATAATTGTGTCGTGGCGAAAAAAATGTAAACTAGTCTTCCGCCGTGTTTTTCCGCGGATTACTTACTTGCACGCTGAATGCGCCCCTATGTGGGGGCACACCGCTCAAATTGTTGGGTCAGGAAGCTTCACTCCTGGTATATTCTCGTATTTCACTCATGGCTTATAAATTCATCATGAATGAGCCTGGTGGTAATGGTAATTTCTTTGATCAGATGCCGTCGGCTGTGGGTGGAGTTAAAGTGCTGCCTAGATGGTTAAACGCCAAGAAGAGAATGACGTCACACAAACGGCTCAAAGGTTGTTAAGTCTCTTACTGAGCCTCATAAAATGTAGCCACTGCGGCCCAAAACAGTTACGGTTATTCATAGGAAAATAAAAAGGACAAAACAGCTCATATTATTTTTCGCCTTTTCGAAAACTTGTGGCGAGGCAGTCACATTTTATCGCTTCTTAAATCTGACGGAAATAAGAAAATGGTTTTTTCTTCCCTCCTCTCATATGACGGCTGCTGGCCGCGCTGACCTGCTCGGGTTGTGGATTTACGACGGCGATCGACGCAGCCTGATGCAGCGCGATGTGCGTCAATCAGCAAGGCCGCCTTGCGCCGCCTCGCTCGATAAGGGATCATCGGGCTGCTGCGGCCGTGGCGGCGTGGTCGTGAAAAACTGATCCGCGCCGAGCTGACCGGGCGAGAGATGGCCTGGCGGTGCAGCGCGGTGACGGACTGGACCAGAGGACTGGACCGCACACCGTCCATACTTCCTCCCCGCGTCCAAAAGGCCGTCCCAGGCCGGGGCACGCGCGGCGCACACATAGAGACACGCCCAGCCGCACCTGCCGACTCGTCCCATCAGCTCGACGCACCGGCACGGCCGGCACGCGTAAACACATATTGCTTTTTGTCGACGCCTCGGAGACTTTTTCTCGCTTCTTTCCTTCTCCTTCTTCTCCTTCCTCCTCCCCCTACACCTTCTCTTCCTCCTCCCGCGCGCTTCGCGCTCAACGACTTACGGCAGCGCGGTGTGCAGAGAGCTCTTTCGACACGCGCGGTGAAGCTGCGAAGCGCCGCCGCCGCGGTTTCCTACTCAGAGGGAAGAACAAATGAAACGCGGCTGGCTGGCTCGCCAGCCGGGGCGGGGCGGGGCGGCCCCACCTACACGTCCTGGCGGGGTGGAGCGGGGTGGGGCGGGGAGGGGTCGGTTGGCGTGATGGCCCCGCGGGGAGGCTGTCCTCGGCGCGGTGACCCCGAGGCCAATAATCGACCCCGCAGAGGTCGCAGGAAAAACACGTCCCAGTCAAAACGAGGTCCCCGACGGAGAAGTAGCCGGCCGCCGTCCTGGCCGCGCGCCGCGGTGGCATGCCGATTACTTCCGGTGCGCCGTCTGGCCGCGGGCCGCGGCGGCCGGCGGCGCTTCCGTCGACGTGCTCCCCGCGCAGACCGTCGTGCTCGTGGAGGACGCCGACCCTCCCTGCCCCGCAGGAGCCGCGGGCGCGCACGACGCCGCCCCGCCCGCACCCTCCTGATCCACAAAGCCCACCCGAGCGCGAACACGACTTCCGGTGGTCCGCGCGCGGCCGCCGTCCACCCATCCATTTCCGCACGAGCAAGACGTCAAACAAAAGTGGGTGTGAAATATATCTCTCTTTCTCGCTCGCCTGCTCGCGGCCCTCCCCGGCCCGCGGCCTCGAGGGAAGTATACAATCACCGATGGCTTTAAAAGGGCAGTAAAAGAACGCGGGGCTTCGCTCTCAAAATCCAAACCGATTCCGACTCCATCACGTGAGAGGCCCTTTTAATTCTCCGCCGCACCCCATCACGCGGCCCTCCCCTCTCCTCTTCCTCCTTCTCCCCCTGCCCCGTTCCTTCTCGCTCGCTTAATTCCCCCACCCCCATGATTTTTCGCGGGCCCGGCTTGTGTCCATCCGTCTATAGCCTCCTATCTTGTAACGGCCCTCCTGGCGCCCAGCCCCGCCCGCCTCGCCCGCCCCGCCCCAACGGCTAGGGCTGCCCAGAGACCCCCGCGACGACCCGAGCGGAAGCTTCACCTGAGACCCGGACCCCGGCCGGCAGATCGTCCGCGCTATCCTGGCGGTAAGCTCTCGCAAAGCCCACCCGGCGGCGCTGCCCCGCTAATCCCGCACAAGCAGGTCCTCTCGCGCGACAAAATATACGACGCCTCCAGGTCCCCGACGGTCCCCGATGACGCCCCCCGCGCCCCGCTGGCCAACCTGCCCGCCAGCGCCGCACACCGCACCGCCGAGGGGGGCGAGAGGGCCCAACAACCGCCCCCGCAGCATCCGGCCGGAAGCACACCACCTTCGCGAACCGGAAACGGCCGTACCACAGCACTACCAACGTGATGCCGCAGAGCAGGGGCAGTAGAGAGGCGGCAGAGGCAGTAGCGCGAAAAAAAGGGGGCGGCGGCGAGAAGAAAACAAAAGAAGAACAAAAGTTGGCGCGATTGGCTCTCGGGTCGCGGCGTGGCGCGGCGTGGCGCACAATCCCTCCGCGTCCTATAAAAAGGCGGAATGGGCCTCGGAGCGCCTATAACCCGCGGCTAATGCAGCCTAGAATTAACCAGAGGGACAAGCCGATGCAATTATCCTGGGCCCTCGCAGGCCCTCGCAGGCCCTTTGCACGGATCGGCGGGGCGGTCCGCGGCGGGGGTGGGGCGGCGGCGCTCGGAACGACTTCGGGGCGTGTTTGCGGTCAGGGTGCTATAGGTGAGGCGGGAGGCGAGGGCGGCGGCAGCAGCAGCAGCACCCCCGGCCCGAGGTCACCGCGTCAAAGCGTCTCCCACCGCCTTGAACGCGTACCTTGCAAGCAGCCCCGTGCCTATGATGCATATACTAGAGGATGACGTACTGCGTGTTGACCCTTGATCCCCGTTTCCCCTCTCTATATCCTCGCTCCCCGCGAGCCACAACGCCCCGCCCCGCCACGCCCCACCGCTCTCACCCGGGCTCTCCCCGATGGGACGAGATGGGACTGTGGGGACTCATTCCCCGAGTATCAGATCGCGTAGCAACGTCCACTCATGGCGCTTGTCTCTCTCTCCTTCTCGCTCGCACAACGGGGAGGGGAGGGGGGAGAAGGGAGTGAGACACACTTGGGTGTTGTTCTGCCATAACAATAATCTGATGCAAATGAATGGCGATCCGAACGCTAACTTAGGAGTGCAGCGGTGGCGTGTCGCGGCCGCGCCCCACCGCACCCCGCCCCGCCACGCCCGGCCACGCGATAGCCGTGCTGCCGTACAACACCCCCTCCATTCTGGTGGCGATGGTCTTCCCCGGCGGCCGGCATAACAATAATCTGATGCAAATGAATGGCGATCCGAACGCTAACTTAGGAGTGCAGCGGTGGCGTGTCGCGGCCGCGCCCCACCGCACCCCGCC